>NC_089839.1:306106454-306161454 GCF_035609145.1 Eleutherodactylus coqui
TGCGTTATACTGGGTGTAGTGTGTTATTTCGCCTGGATACAAAGAGAATCCAGGTCCGAGGAGGAAACCTCTCTACTTATTCAAGAACAAGCTTACTAAGGTTTTTTAACAGAGCCCTCTGGGGTCTTTTCTGCATTTTTGGAATGCCTCGTTGGATTCCATAGCATGAGAATTTTTTTTGTTCTGGAATGTGATGTTGTTTTTGGTAATGGACAGTTTTTCAAAATCTTAGCTGAATTTTGGAGGGAGTTTGGCACCTGCACAGGGAAAACAAAGCCATTAATAAGGATAGACTCCAGGTTTTCTTGGTATTCGTATGTTTCTATTATTTTGCAATGTTGCTTGGAACGGGAATAATTAAAGAAGGTGACACAGCAATCCCAAGTATACAGGGTGTAGTGAAAAGCCCGATCCAGCGCTATATCTCAGTACTGCTGTCCTATATGGAAATTACAATAGGATACCTAAATAGGAAGGCATATATGTGCTACACAATGGTATGGTGCATGGGCCCCTGGGGGCCCCAGAACATGGATTCCTCTTTTGTGTTGTGGCCCCTGCACAGTTGAAGAGTAACATGTGAGAAGCAGAAATCCACTTTCTGTGTCTCTTTAAGTCCCATGGGACCGCTGCTATGACTGAAGTAAGGAAAGTGTACTTGAAGTGGCCCCCGTTTGCTATGATAGGAGCTGATCATCCAGGAAGTCATCTACCATCATCTGTCGGACATTCAAGTACTGATCCGTGTTGAGAGTCCTTGGAATGAACACAGGTCCAACAAGCCAATTGCGCCAAATTCCAACCAACCCGCACGTTCACGCTGAAATTTGCCTTGTCTTCTGATTGGGTCATGCCCCTAGTAGTAGTTTTCGTCACATCTGCACTGAATTGGCACGTTGCCATCCATTAAAGGGGTTGTCTCGCGAAATCAAGTGGGGTTATACACTTCTGTATGGCCATATTAATGCACTTTGTAATGTACATTGTGCATTAATTATGAGCCATACAGACGTTATTCACTTACCTGCTCCGTTGCTAGCGTCCTCGTCTCCATGGTTCCGTCTAAATTCGCTGGCGGCTTGCTTTTTTAGACGCACTTGCGCAGTCCGGTCTTCTGCTCTGAGCACGAGCCACTTCAGTGTGCTCGCCGCTACAGCTCTTCTGCGCATGCGCAGACGAGCTGTATCTTCTCGGGAGCGCGCTGGGGCGGCCATACTGCTACCATCCTCTCTTAGAGGAAGGTGCAGAGCCGCCCAGCCGTGCCGAGAAGCCGCCCAGCAGAGCCGCCCAGCCCAGGTAAGTGATGGGTGACGGAATGACGGGGGTGACGCGTGACTGACTACCGCTGGGCCCCGGAGCCTACCGCTGGGCCCCGGAGCCTACCGCTGGGGAGCCGGGGCCTACCGCTGGGGAGCCGGGGCGGTAGCGCTGGGGAGCCGGGGCGTAGCGCTGGGAAGCCGGGGCTAGCGCGGGGGAGCCGGGGGCTAGTGCGGGGAGCTGGGGCCTAGCGCCGGTTACCTGCTGCCTGGCAGTGGGTTACTGGTTGGCCGCGTTCAATCCCGGGGTCCGGTCGGCGGCTGCGGGGCGTCTGGTTGTCAGGGAGACACAGCTGGTAGCGTCTCGGGAGCGCGCACGTCGGGCTACAGCAAAAGAGCCGGCGGCCATCTTGGGGAAACTTTTTATAAGTTGCTGAAACGCTGGAACTGTAAGTACAAACCAGCTAGAAAAGTCATTTACAGGGGGGCTTAGTAATGTATGCTTAATTAGGGGGACTGGGCAAAAAAAAAATGTCACTGCTTCCTCGAGACAACCCCTTTAACATGGTCTGCAGTGATGGTGATAGCCCTGGATTGCAGTGTTGAACGACTCCATGCATACATCATGAGGCCTGCTCTCAACTGAGAAGTGGACACAATGGAATCAAGTCTGTTCATTGGGCTTTTCTCTAGAAACAGCGCCAACTGTGTTCACAGGCTGTGTCTGGTATTGCCGCTCTGACTCATTTAAGTGAAAGAACAATGCCAGGCTTAGGCTGTGGACAATGGTGGCGCTGTTTCTAGAAAAAAAAACTGACTTCTACTGTACATTCTATTTCAATCTCAATGCTATGTCTACTTTGCTGGGGCTAAAAAATGGGGCTGAGCTGCAATACCAGATGCAACCAGCAGATAGGGTTGCCAACTCTGTCACCAAAAGATACTGACAAAGGTAAAAAGGGATGTGGTTTGGAGTGTGGCTTGTCATGACGTATGTTTTTATCTCTGTAATTCCAGTGTTCTGAGTACTAATAGTACCCCCTCACAGTGACCCCAATAGTAATAGTGCTCTTCTCAGTCTCCCCAGTAATAATAGTGCCCCCTCTCAGTGGTCCCAACATTAATAGTACCCCCTCACCGTGACCCCAATAGTAATAATGCCTCTTCTCAGTGGCCCCAGTAATAATAGTGCCCCCTCTCAGTGGTCCCAACAGTAATAGTGCCACCCCTCCAGTGGCCCTGATAGTAATACTGCACCCTTTAGTGGCCCCAATAGTAAAAGTACACTCTCTGTGGCACCAATAGAAATAGTACCCTCTTTAATGGTCCCCGTAATAATAGTGCCCCCTTTAGTGACCCCAATAGTAATAATGCCTCTTCTCAGTGGCCCCAGTAATAATAGTGCCCACTCTCAGTGGTCCCAACAGTAATAGTTCCACCCCCCAGTGGCCCTGATAGTAATACTGCACCCATTAGTGGCCCCAATAGTAATAGTGCACTCTTTGTGGCACCAATAGAAATAGTACCCTCTTTAATGGTCCCAGTAATAATAGTGCCCCCTTTAGTGGACCCAATAGTAATAGTACCCCCTCTCAGTGTCCCTAATAGTAATAGTGCCTCTTCTCAGTGGCTCCAATAGTAACGGAGCACCTATTAGTAAGATGGGACGCCACTGCAGTGTTCACGGAAGATCCTCCTCCCAGTGTTTACTTTGCATACAGTATGTGCAGATTGCAGATGACAGGGAGGGGGGGTGATAATGAGGACCTTCTCTAGTGACGTCTCGGTCCTGACCAGAGCTTCACAGTGAGTTATAGCGCTTGATCACAAGGCTGCTGCCCAGCCAGAGGGGCTCAAGACAGGTGATTATTTTTACCGGCTATTGATATGCCAGGTAAAAAAATAAGTACCAGCACCGACCTTTATAGTAAATGACTTGTGAAGACCAATGGTTTACCTGCTGGGTGGCAATCATACCTATGGACAAGGGTGGCGCTGTTTCTGAAAAAAAAAAAAGGCCGATCATTTTATTCTGTGATGTTATGTCTACCTCTAATACTGCCGGGGTGATGAATGACTCTACATAATAAACAGAGGACTAGAAGAGCAGTAAATGAATCATCCGCTCCGTATTACAACACATTGTTACTTTATTGCATTGCTTGCCGAGGCTGGAAGATTTCAACATGTCTTCTAGTCCCGCCGTGTCCTGATTCACAGACACTAACTGCGTTCTCTCTACAAACATGGAGCCATGCCAGCTGGTGTATAAATGATGGGTAGCCGACAACTACTCGATGCCGGTGCTGAAGGTGACTACGTCTGGTGCCCTTGTGTTGCCTTTCAGTGACACTATCAACAAATGTAACATAATCAGATTTATACATAAGCCCAGCGTAACAAAGAGCAGGGCAGCGCCCCGGCGCAGCGGCATTTCATCATTCCCTAAATTACGCTTTGTAATCTCATTCTTCTTGGTAAGTAGGACGCCATTTATTTCCTCCATCGGGCGCTCATTGTTGCCATGCTGGACGGTATTCATCCTATACCACCCATAGCCCAATACTCTCTATATATGCAGGAGGCGGATTCTGGTGTGAAATACTTAAAGGGCCACTCAGGGGATTTTTTTCCCCCGTCATTATATAGTTTTCCTCCCAGTATATATAAATCAGCTAGTGTCACCTTGGTTTGTTATTTCTGTCTGTCTGAATCTTCCAGCCTCTTTCATCTCAGATGGTCATGTGATCTCGGTTCTGACCGTCTCAGATCTGCTTGGAGTTATGATGTTTGAAACTAGTCAGTTTCTCAGTCTGTATGATACTGTTGCATGAAACTACCGCCTAGAAGGGAACACAGAGAATCCAGTCACAGTAACTGATGATCACACAGCTCCTGTCAGACAGGTATAATAGAGGAGATCACAGCTCATCCTCCTGACTGTATCCTGATGGGCTATAGATTATTTAGGTGAATATAGAAGGTAATCAATAAACTGTCCCCCTAGTAGGCAAATATGGTATAGCCTCAGCTAATGCTGTGCTGATGAATCATGGGATTGATTGAAAGGGAAAGTAAAAAATCTCACTCTCAATATGGTGGCTTATGAGCATCAGACAGGGGGCTGCACTGCATGGAAATGGTGGCTGATAAGCATCAGACAGGGGGCTGCATTGCATGGAAGTGGCTGCAATACACAGTGGAGACCCCCAGAGTGTGATGGGCAATCAGATGAGGAGGCGGGGATGGAAAAATATGTTTTTGCCAGAGTTGCCCTTTAAAAATTCTGCTTGGGTTTTTCTTGGCTATATCTTTTTCTCACAGAGTTGTGTGACAATCTGTAAAATTAAATTGGCAACTAGTAACCCAGCTTTCCCAGAAGTCTAGATGGCAAATCTGCCTACTTATACAGCAATGCTATCACTGCAGAAGAGCTTTGTACTTACCTACCTTCAGGGTACTTTGATTTATCATGAAACGTCTGCATTTCTACGTTGGTACATTACAATGCCAACCTTATCTGCATGTAACCTCTGCAATCACACACGGCTCCCGCCACCGGCTTGTAAGGGGGTGCAAGAGGCGGATATAGGCTGATGGCGCTTGCTCCCTTAGTTCCGCCCTGTGGCAGCGTCTTGTGGAACTACTTGAATCCTCCTGGTTCTGCCTCCTCTCCTCTCATTTTCTGAGGTGTTACTCTCAGCCCATCAGCGCCCCACAATTACTTAGCTATGCAACTATGTTATATTTATGTAGGATGCTGGTGCACTACATCTGCAGCAAAGACCGTATAGCCACGCTATGAAAATCACCATTAACTTTGAATGGTGGCCATGCTACGCAAATAGCATATCTGCGCTGAGCTGCGGCTCACTCATTACAGCAGTAACTCGCTAACACAAGAAGCGCTAGCAGTGCTACATCAGTATGAGCATAGAGCTGGTGCTTTATATGCTATGAGCTTGGTTCTAGCATTGTATTTATGTACTGTGATTGCTTCTGGTGCTGTATTTATGTTATCAGCTTGATTTGGCTCACTATTTAATGTTATGAGCTGGATTCTGGTGCTGTATTTATGTACTGAGCTTGACTCTAGTGTTGTATTTACCTTCAGAGCTTGTTTCTAGTGCTGTATTTATGTGTTGAACTTGCTTCTATTGCTATATTTATATCGTTAGCTTGCTTCCAGTGCTGTATTTATGTTATTAGCTTGGTTCTAGTGCTGTATTCATGTTATTAGCTTGATTTGGCACAGTATTTAATGCTATGAGCTGGATTCGGGTGCTGTATTTATGTACTGAGGTTGATTCCGGTGCTGTATGTCTATTGTGAGCTTGTTTCTGGTGCTGTATGTATGCATTGAACTTGATTCTAGTGCTGTATTTATGTTATTAGCTTGGTTCTGGTAAGCAATTTATTTCCTGAGCTGTTCTGGTGATTATGCTGATATCTTACTGCTTTCTGCACAAGCAGAATAGAGGCAAACTGTCTGGTGGTTCAATATATATAGTTTTTTTTTCTTAAAATGGGGACAAAACAAATGGGTGAGAGAAATGAGCATAAATTGTTACAAGTGTAGTATAAATGGGCATTGAAAATCAATAGAAAAACTGCCAAAAATGATGCCATCTGTGCCCAGGGCTGAGACGCCTGAAGATAAAGGCTTCCAAAGCAATGACAATGGTCGCTATTACATGCACATCTCATACTTATAATCTAAAGATTAGTGAGAGGCCGTTGCAGTCATGCACAAACCTCTACTGCTAAAGAGTCGAACATATAAATTGCAGATTTAGGTCAGTGAATAGCACAAGAATGAAAGTCTATGGAGCAGGGCGTAAAGGACGGGGTATTAGAGTCAGCTCCAATGCTAAATACCTGAAGTATATTCCTAAGATTTAATGCACTCGTCACATCATTAAGAAAGTTTTTTGCTTCATTACCCTACAGAACAGAGGTGCACAAAATTGCACTTAAATTTAATGATGTAATAATACGCTGCTTTAGAAGAGACATTTGACTGAATATGTTCCATTTTAAGTAGGAAGCAGCCTTTACGTTCTTCCGCAGATGCTCGCACTTCAGGATCTATTCTGAATGGAAAAACTAGTAGTTTTATATTACCCAGAGGGGAAAATGATGATTGAAACAAGATGGAACAAAACACCTTCTATAAACAGTGCTGGCAATAAGTATGTGCCCCCCCTCCAAATGGCCCTATTCATTGTTTATACCAGTGGTTCCCAATGAGTGCCTCACAACCAAAGCCCCGTACTACACATGTAAGAGAAGGGCGGCTACAATATCACTAAGCCAGGCGTTGCAATGAACCTCTTTTTTATATGACCGAGCAACTGGAGCAGCAATACGGATATATGTATATATATATATATATATATATATATATATATATATATATATATACACACACTACTGGTTGAAAGTTTTACAATACCCTAATTTTTCTAGTTTCTATCAATATTCGCACAGTTTAATGTCTCAAATATACTTTGAAATGAAAGCATATAACAAATGCAAAAAACAGTAAACTCTTACCAAATTTAATCTAGACTTTTGACTCTTCCCAGTCGCCCCTCCAGCTGATATAACAGCTTTACACAATTGAGGCATTCTTTCTGCAAGTGCATTCACATATTGCTTAGAAATTTCTTCCCAACATTGTTGTAGAAGTTCCCATAAATGTGCTGCACTTGTAGGTTGCTTTGTTTTCACTATTCTATGCAGTTCATCCCAAACAAGCTAAATGGGGCTTAAGTCTGGAGATTGTGCCAGCCATTCCATTCTTTGGAGCCTACAGTCTTTTTCTTGCCTTCTTAAGTAGTTCTGACATAATATAGAAATATGTTTTGCATGATTGTGTTGCTGCAATATAAACCCCTGACCAAGGAGGCGCACACCAGAGGGTATTGCATGTTGTGTCAAAATGCTGTGGTAGCCCCTTTTCTTCAGTGTGACAGTCACCCTGTGCAAGTTGCCAAAGTTTGATTCATTAGTCCATAAGACCTTCTTCCACTCTTCAGCAGTCTACTGGAGGTGCTGCTTGGCCCAGGCAAGTCTTTTTTTTTTCTTATTTTGCAATCTTAGCAGTGACTTTCTTACTGATACACTATTTGTCAGACCTGCAGATAGAAGTCATCTCTTCACAGTTGAAACTGAAACTTGTTTATTTTTTGCTGCATTAAGCTATGCTTGAAGATTTGAGGCTGTGAGGCACGAATCACTCAAACTGTTGACTCACAAAACGTTGTCATCTTATTTTGCAGTGGCCTTTGGTCTACCAGACCTCTCCCTGTCAGAGTTTCCTCCAGTTTCTAAGTGCCCCGAGTGGCGCAGAGTGTTAAGGCACCAGTAGGCAGTCCTAAGCTCCCGCTCATGACCTGAAGATTGCAAGTTCAATCCCTGCATGGTTCAGGTAGCTGGCTCCAGGCTAAATCAGTCTTCCATCCTTCCGAGAGGAGTACCCAGCTTGCTGTGGGGTAATAAATAAATTACCTGAAAGCGCTGCGGAATACATTGGCGTTATACAATTAAGTCCCTTTCCCTTCTTTGGATAATTGCCTTTTTCTTGCCCTTATGGTAGCAATGTGCTGTGTCCTGAATAGCAAAACTGTCCAAATCATGGTCTTTATTGCTGAGATGAAATACCCACTGCTGTGTCCCAATCGCCTTACTGGGTGTTACAGAAACAGTGACAACAGCCTTACACTGTCTCCATAACTTCCAATCGCTTCAATATGAGTTACAGAAACAGTATAACACTGCCGCCTCTGCTGTTTCGGTGATACCCGGCAAAGTGGGACATAGCAGCCGGTTTCCCAACTCCCTGGAAACAGTCCTTTAATAGTGTCTGTATACTCACAATGTTAGTAGATGTCAATCATCTCTAGTAAAGTCTAGTAAAAAAAAAAACGCTACTTCCAACCGTGGCCAGTGCCTGCAGGTGCCAGCTGTCACAAACAGCTGATAACCACCAGGTATGAAACGAGTTTGGCTTCCGAGCTTACTTCATAACTCCCCTTTTGATACATAATGGCCCAACAATTTGTACAAAAAGTAACAGCTTCCTCTATGTGGGGGTGCTGATAAGTCCTGGGCTTTGACAATAAAATAGTGACATAGCACAATAAAATTTCATAGATATTCTACATAGCCCCCTGAAATATCAATGCAGTTCTGATGCAGAGTTCCAACTCCTTCAACCCATCTAGAAAGAATTCCTTTGGTTGGGCAGCAAACCAAGCATCAGTCCCTGCAATTGCATCAGAAATGAAAGCAAATTTGGTTTCCTTGAGGTGTTTATTCAAAAGACATGGTAGCCCGAGGGGGCCAGATCAGGTGAGTGAGGAGGATGATCCAGCACCTCGAAGTCCAGGTCAGGCGGTTTCCTCTGGGTGACGGCCACTGTGTGGGACAAGGCATTGTTGTGCAAGCACACAACGCCTTGGGTCAACTTTCTGTGCCTATTAAACTTCAATGCCTTCTTCAATTTAACCAAAAGTGTTATGTTATACTCATCTTTATCTCAGAAGACAGATGCATCACCTTAGATGACAACTTTTGCACTCTGAATGTTTTTTGGATGTGGGGGTCAACTGGGCCTGCATTCTTTTGACTCAGGATCGCACATAAAAATCCATATCTCTTCCATCGAATTCCCCGGGAGGCTTGCACTTGGGCACACTTTTTATCTGCTGACAAACATTTTGGGATCCACTTGGCAGATATCTTTGTCATGTCCAGATGGTCGTGAATTATGGATCTAGCTCTTTTTCTGGAAATATTGTGAGCCTCAGCTGTTGTCTTAAAAGAAATTTGCTGGTCTTCCATAATCATGTCATGGATGGCGTCTATGGTTTCTGGAACAGTCACCACTGGAGGTCTCCTGGAATGGTTTTCATCGTGGATATTGAAGCGGCTGGTTGTAAATTCGGCAACCCATTTTTCAAAAGTACAAAGGGTGCTTGTCACCTAATGTTTGCATCTTGTCATCATGAATGTCTTTGGCCAACATCCCTTTCAGAAACAGGAACTTCATCACTGCTCGGCTCTACTTTGCAGTGAAATCTACTGCAAACTCCACCATGTTGCCTTCAAACCTGCATAACATAAGAATGGCACGTGAGATCACACCAAACTTTGCTCACAAAGAATTGCAAAGATTGAGCTTTCAAATGTGAAAACAAAGGAAGATTGCAAAGCCAAGGACTTATCAGCCCCCCCCCCCCCTAAAATGGCTTATAAAGTAATGTGCTACATGCCTCTGCGGTGCCACCTATTGGAAGATAGTTTCCATATAAATCAATAACCGACCTTGTAACAGGCCCAGTAACATGACTAAGGATATCAGCTAAACCAGAGGATTTTCCAGAAGGGTTTTCCATTCGTAGACCAGCTGTTTTGGTGTTTTTGCCCTTCGTCAGAGCAGAGCAGGGTCCTGGTTGTCAGGGTAAGAGGCCTTTGATAAAGGGCTGGGGGGATAAAGTTTCTTCTTTTGGGGAACGCTACTACAATAATATAGTATAAACATGTGTAGAACAGAATACCAGAGGAGGGGGTTCTCTCTAACATGGAAGACACATTCTGTCTGATTTCCACCAAAGATAAACACAAGCCGGGGACAGTGATGGACAAGATGGATGATCCTTCCATTTCTTAAAGTGTTCCTGCTGCTGTAATTTACAGGCACTTTATCATGTGCACTAAAGTGGTGTCTCACCCACATGATAAATCAAGGAAAGCCGAGAGCAGCCAAGCAGAACAATCTGACTTTGAAAAGAGGGTAAGTCATTCCGTCTTTCTACACGGCCCGGTTAGGTGAATTGACTTGTACCTACTAATTACTGCTGGAACAATATGTAGTTGGTGAAAATTGAAAGGTAACCTTAATATAAACTGTTGATAAATGGGACACCTTACAGCTGTGTCTGACAGATAAGTACAAGGGAAACAGACAACATAAGGCGGCCAAAAACAATTTTCTCTTGTCATTATTTTTTTTCTTTAGCCATCAGCAACTGATTGTTTTATATATGATGATTCGAGACGTAAGCAGAGGCTTCTTGTAGCCAATACCAAGACTGAAATAAAAGCAATAACACTAATAGCTGTGTATTAGCAGCAGATAGATGCAGTTCACACAAGGAATTGGGAGTCTCAGGAAGAAAAGCATCAATATTACATCCCAAAAATACACTGTAGAGCAAAAAATGCATGTAAAATCAATAGAAATGGACTTAATTGGCTAACGTCAAAATGGGTATTTGGGAGGTTTATGAAGAATACTGCTATTTCTGAGAGCCCTTCCTCAACCATCCTCTCCAACTCCTGTATATGATAGGGCCAACAAAGCAGGCTCAGAGTTTTCCTGGATCTCTAAGTAGGTATTGGTCTGGTGGGTGGCAAGCGGACCGGGTGTTGGAGAAGGGAGTGCCAGGCCCAACTCTGTGATGGAGAGCAGAGTCATCTTAGCCTCCTGTGTGGGCAGAGAGGACAACAAGGACTGCTGGCCCAGTCTTGGCCATACCAGTTTGGGAGAGGGCGGGGTACTATGAGAGGCCATGTTGGTTGCTGAAACATGTAGGCTCCAGGGGAAGGCTACATAAACTCCAGAGAAATACATTTATGCTTCCAAATGATGAACTTTAATATAACAGCAATTAAAGTGAACAAATCAAGTCCCGGGTTCTGGGATTGCTGAGGGAGTCGTGTACCAAACAACAGTCTCTGTTTCTGCATTAGTGGTAAAATGGCAATATTTTGTACCCATTTGATGGGGTTATCAATGGTGCATACTCGTATGCTGAGCATGGCTCATCAGGAGCGAGGAGCCACTTGACTCAGAGTTCTCTAATGTTCCGTACCTCACTATTTCTGCTTCTCTTCAGAGAAGATTTTACCCATAGGTCAATGTACTGCAGTAGTGAAGAGGGGAAGCTCCCCTCTACTCCTGTCGGAAGTCAAACTGCCTCACTCTTCTGGTCCTTTCCTGCTCAGAGTCCGCTTTACCTCGTTCCTGCACTGCCTTCAAGTGATAGTATCCTCGCACAACACAGCATGACAATTAACAGTAACAGCAACATCATATCAAATGAGAACAATATTAATCTGTGCCCCCTTACATGTTCAGTTTCCTATTCAGTAGGACTGAATCTTCCGGGCTACATCATAGCCCTCAAGTTAGCTAGCCTCCCGCTACACACTGGACCTAAATCCTCCTTCTGCCATCTAGCACAAGTTCTCCCAGTCCTGACTACAGTCTTCCCCCAGGGTTGAAGTCCCCCCTTACCCAAGCTTCATTGGCCCCTTTCAAGGTGGACATTTCTCACAGGCCCAGTAGACATCCTATAAATGATTTTCTGCAGGGCTAACAGCGCACTTAACCCATACCGTTTCAGTGACAGCGAGCAGAGAGCCCTGCAAGCTGCCTTTCCTACCATTAGACTATCCCAGCCCACTATTCTAAGGCTGCAGTGTCCACCATATTCTGTGAATAGGGGATAGCATTACATTTTTGCACAAGCACTTTAAGGAAGGAAATAGAGATGAGCGAGCACCCAAATGCTCGGGTCCGCGTTATTCAAGTCGAGCTTTTCATAAAATTCGAGAGCTCTACTTGAGTAATGAACCCCATTGGATACAATAGGAGACTCAAGCATTTTTGTATGTGGGACGCCGGGTCCCGAGCTTTTTTTTTTTGTATCTTGGTTCGTGTGTTCTCTCTCTCTCTCTCTCTCTCTCTCTCCCCTGCCTGCCAGACAAAAAATTTGCCATTGACTCACGCTGCGTCACGGCGGGGAGGGGCCAAAACAGGCACATCACAGCGAGAAGGAGCCAAAAACTGGGGCGGGGTCGAACACGGCTTGACGCTCGTTCGAGTAACGAGCACCATTGAGTACGCTAATACTCGAACAAGCATCAAGCTCGACAGAGTACGTTCGCTCAACTGTAGAAGGAAAGCATATTGTTTACTCCATTGCACTGAGCCATACAAGGGCAGATGCTCATAGGATTTTATAGGGCCCGACCGTACTGCCATATGCCTCCAATTCATGGAGACACATAGTATTTTTTCTGTTGGTATTCCAGAGATATTCCTTCTGACGCACTGTTTCTAGGGGAGAATATCTTTGATATACAACTCCCCATGGAGCATCATATGGCGGCACATGGAATCCCTGCGGCTCCATTGTACAGAGCTGCAGGGGACTCCGTATGCTGCCGCATGGCACGTGACTTTCATGATTCAAGTGTTGTGCTATTTGGGTCTTGTTGTGTCTTTTTGTAAGGAATTTTTTAAAAAATTAAAAATTTTGTAAGTGAAAAGATTGCTGCAAATGTTTCATATTTTACAAACATGAATCTATTATTTCCTTTTCAGTTTTCCTTTTTTTTTTACCTTACAGATATATACAGAAATATTTTGTAAAATCATAATTTTTATTTAACTATCAAAAAATATATATTTCAGTAATTAACACTTTCATGACTACCTAACATAAATGTACGTCGTGCATTCGCGGAGGGTTATTAAGTGGGCTGGGAAACCAAGCAGCTGCTCTCGATAGCTGACAGCCATAGATAATGACCACAATTAGCGCTAACTCTGATTGCAGCTGTTAAGCTACTTAGATGCCGCAGTCAATGCTAACCCGGGCATCTAAGCAGTAAGCAGGGCAGGGCTTCTAGCAGGGCCCAGTAGGCAGTAATTAAAAGTACTGCATTACAGAAGTATTGTTGTAAATGGTATAAGCAATCAAATGATCACAAGTTAAAGTCCCTTAGGCTGCATTCAGATGACCGTATATCGGCTGGGTTTTTACGCCCAGCCGATATGCGGCGTCTCTCTCTGCAGGGGGAGGAGGCTGGAAGAGCCGGGAGCAGTGCTCTGAGCTCCCACCCCCTCTCTGCCTCTTCTCCACCCCCCTGCACTATTTTCAATGAGGAGAGGCGAGACGGGTGCGGAGCTAATTCATGGAACTTAGCCCCACCCCCGTTCCGCCTCATCTCATTGCAAATAGTGCACAGGGGCGAAGAGGGGGTGGAGAGGAGGCAGAGAGGGGGCGGGAGCTCAGAGCACTGCTCTCGGCTCTTCCAGCCTCCTCCCCCTGCAGAGAGAGACGCCGTATATTGGCTGGGCGTGAAAACCCAGCCAATATACGGTCGTCTGATTGCACCCTTTGTGTGATGAAAAAATGTAACAAATGTTTAATACAATTTTTAAAAAATATAAAAATGTAAAAAATGCCAAAAGTTAAAATATTGTTATTATAAAAGATAAAATATTCTAAGGTTATATACAAAATCTTCAACATTAAAAAATCTAAACAAGTAAAAACAAAACTGGTTTTGTGATTTCTGTAAGTTTAAAATATTAAAATATTGATCCCTCATGGTGGACGTTGTAAGAAAAGAAATTCACAGTGCCAGAATTACATGTTTTTGAGCACACAATTTTCTAACAAAAATTGAATGAAAAGTGCTCAAAAAATGTCGTACGCACCCCAAAAAGTTACCATAAAAGCTACATGTTGCCACGAAAAACAAGCCCTCACTCAGCCCGAACATCGAAGAATAAAAAAGTCATAAGTTGTCTTCAGAAAGCAATTTTTTTACATTTTTTTTAGCAGTAAAACATAAAAAAAAAGTTATGCATTTGATATTGCTGCAATCATACGGATTTCCAGAATAAAGTGAGCCAGCATAGTGAACACCGTAACAATGAATCCCTGCAAATTTGCTACAATAGTTTACAACTGGACAACTGCTTCAATTATTGACACTTTAAGAGTTTTTGTTGGGTTGTCTTTTTTGGTTTTTTTTCTTTTAGAATAGCGGATGAGGTTAGAGAAGATGTAACATTAGCCACCCTAGTTATGTCCGCCAAGAAGCAGAGGGAATATTCATTAAGATTCGTATGTAGTTCCTCGCTTTCCAAAAAATCATTAAAAATACCGGCAGTGCCGCAGAAGCAAAAATGTAGAAAGTCCTTATTTTGTTACGTGACCCCCCGATGTGTTGTAGTTAAGCTCGGCTCGTCCTATGTAAAGACAAAGAAGCCTATAATTCAGGAGTCCGCGGCAGAATAAAGAATTAGACCCAGACCCCTAGGGATCTAATGCAATCTAACATGTCCAGGAGCATTTTTTAATAACCAAGGATTTTTTATTATTATTCTTAGGGATATAACAAAAATTATATGTCGTTCTCTGTACTTTTGTCAGCAATTACTATATTTAATTCATCTACAGAATGTCTTATTTTCCCCACAGGTAACTTTGGGCCAAGGAGCTTTTTTGCATTTTGCAGCACAAAGAAAAACACAACAATTAACGTCACCGGTTCTCACCTAATGTAATTTAAGAGCAGCAAAACTGGTGTTTAGTCATATGAATGTCACAAATTACTGAATCAAAAATAATTAGAATAATGGCAAGAATGCCAACGTATACTTTTTTTCTTAAAAAATAATTGATCTGAGCTGTAATTTCTGTGAAATGTGCAAAAAAAAAAGTTTTGTAAAAGTATAAAAAATTATATGCTGGGCTGTGAGGCTTAGAGAGATGTGACATATGTGATATGTTCTAAAGGGGCTGTCAATGCTTTATAAAGGTGGAGTACACCCACCGCTCAGTATACAGACAGATAGTAACATGAAATCACTCACATTCCTACAGCCAAGTAGTAAATTAATCTGTCTTGAGAACAACTAAAGCCGTGATGACTTAATGAATACTTTAATTATCAGAACACATGATACAGTATCTAGATCGGATCATCCAGTTTAATAGAACATTGAGTAAAGATAGGGAGACTTTCAAACAATGCACCCTGGGAAATCTATGCAAATTAACTTTTATCCAAAATATTCACAACAGAGAACTACGTCCTAATTCTAATTTTTAAATCCTTAAAAGGGTTGTCCAGTTGCAAACTATTGATGGCTTCTCCGCATCAATAGTTGCTCTTGCTCAAAGGAACTCCATTCTGGGAGTTAGGCTTCTTTCCCAGGAGCATATATTGGCCGCGATTTTCATGGTTGTCTGATATACACTACCATCTGTGGTGTTAAAGCTCCTGAATGGGTGCACAAATCTAATGTTTGTGCGCCCGATCACACGGCATGGGCCCCGGCGCATATATGACGAGGCTACCATGGCCGTCACCCCTTTCCCCTCCCTCATCTCACAGGCTCACCTCTGCTCTCCTCCCTGCTTGCTCTTTGCAATGGGAGGGGGAGGAACAGGGGCGAAGCTAAGCACCGCCCCGCCTCCTCCTAATTCTGGCTGTGGAAAAGGGCCGGGGAGGGTTGAAGCCTAGCTCCGCCCCATCCTGCAACTTGTTCACAGCCAGCAATGGGAGGAGGCGGAATGGGGCGGCGCTTAGCTTTGCCCCTCCCATTGCAACGAGCAAGCAGGGAGGAGAGCAGAGAGCCACACTGCTAAACTCCCCCCCCACCTCCGTCCGAGCCCAAGCAGCGGCCGACGTATTCCAGCCCAAAAGATAGTTCCAGGACTATCTTTTGGGCCCGACGTAAAAATGCCTGGCACTATATTGGTCGGCCAGGCGTTTTTACGTCTCAGGAATACGGCCATGTGATCTGATGCATTGGAATCCAATGCATCAGATCACAGCGTATATCAGCCGGCCGTGAAAACGCCGGCCTCGTGTAAATAAGCCCTTAAGGTGAGTCCCAAGCAGGGTCTCTACTCTATGACGCTCATATGCCATAACATTGCCATCTTGGCAGAGCCATTTTAATATCTGAATGAGTCCAGTGCATGAATAATAAAACAGGGCCCTCCTCCACTGTCAGCCCATCCCAAACTTTTTTGTTGCAAACAAAAACAAGAACACAACACTAACACTCACCTAACTAAGGTCAAGCCGGCTTCTCCGTGGTCTCCACTCACCTTGAGGTCCAGCTGCACAATCCTGTCTAAGCATGTGACCGATGCAGCCAACCACCGGTCTCTATGAGCAACAAAACCAGTGATTGGCTGCAAGTGGTCATGTGATTCGATGGGGAGTTGACCGCTGGACCCAGAAATGAGTGGAGACTGGACCAATGGAGACATGCAGTGGAGTCTTTACTATTTTTCAATACTTTTCAAAAGTCGAAACTTTGTAATACGAAGCCTGGCTATCGCAGTGAGAGCGGTGCGGTCTGCTTCATGCAGAAATCAGCTCAGTGCATCACGAGTGTCAGACCCCCACTAATCTACTATTGGTGGCCTATCCTGAGGCTAGGCTATCAGTAGTTTACAACTGGACAACTCCCTTAAGACACATACGCATGTCCATATATTATAGTTAGTAGGATCTCGGCAAAAATAATTAACTGACTTACAAAGTGCATTACAAAGTCCCCCCCCCCCCCATGCCGAAGGAAATTCTAAATCCAGGACTACTCTTTTAATATTCTCCCTCAGTACATAATGCTATTAAAATGATATTATTCATTGGATTATTACAGTGCAAGAAAAAACACACTTTCTATGAGTGTCCTATTTTAATTAAATCAGAAAGAATTGTAATGAAACCATTCCACCATGTATTTTACATTAAACCTATTATTCCTATTATGGAGGTAAGTAAGAGCCGGTACGAGGCAGTGCAAGACTCAGCCGGATCCGGATCGGCTCGTAGATGAAGTCTTTGGTGGGACAGGGACCTACCTACAGCCTGGTGCTCAGAGTCCTCCAGGGAAAACTTAGTGTCCACATGATCAGTCCAGCTCTGGCTCTTCAGAAGCGGGTTCCCACTTTCTGTAGTGTCTCCCACTTGTACCAGCCGGCTCTCAGTTTCAGGGTTGCAGACACGGGAATCAACAGGAGCCATTTCCATACTGCAGTCAAACGGTTTACTTAACACAGTCGGAGAGTTGCTGCACACCATACCTCCAAACTATATCTCCACTCCTTTCACTTCACTATCACTTAAGGCCCATTTACACGCAACGATTATCGCTCAAATTTCATTCAAATGAACTAATTTGAGCAATAATCGTTACGTGAAAACGCAAAGTCGTTAACTTGTCATTATCACTGAGTTTCATGAGCCTGCATAAAAAAAATCCTTAGTTTGTCCGCCTGTCGTTAGGTTTAAATCATTTGTTCAGTTGTTCAGTCATTCAAATGACTTGAGAGGAGGGGTGATTGTTTGCCGCCTAAACACAATGACTCATGAGGTAGTAGACAATGGCTTTTACTTTGCTCTAATTAAAAACCTCCCGCCGAGAGATTCTTCACATAAACAGACGCCCAGCTGAGCAAACAAGGTATACAGTGTTTACAGAGCTAACGAGGGAAATGGCGAGGATTTCAAAAAATTGTCTTTACGTGTAAACGCTCAGCATTTGAAAGCAAAAAAGTCGATAATTTGTTTGTTCGTTCAAACGACAATCATTGCGTGTAAAAGGGCCTTTACTCTCTCTGTGGAAGGGGGGCAACAGCCCCCATTATATACCAGGACAAGGGCATTTGGCATGTTGCACCAGGCACAGCTCGCCCTTACCAGCACTCAGGGGGCACAGCCTTAAACAACATATTGAAGCAGGAAAAGTAATAATCATCATTAACATGACACCCCCGTACAGGTATGAGTACCGGCTGTACGCCGGCGGTTTAACCCCTTCATGACATGGCCTATTTTGGGCTTAAGGACGCAACAATTTTTGGCGGATTTTCTTCTCCGTTTATCAAAAGCCATAACTTTTTTATTTTTCCGTCGACGCGGCCGTATGAGGGCTTGTTTTTTGCGTGGCGAACTGTAGTTTTTATCTATGCCAATTGTGGGTACATAGACTATATTGTAAAACTTTTTTATTTTTTGATGTACAGAGCTCTATGAGGGCTTATTTTTTGCGAGACGAGCTGTAGATTTTATTGGTACCATTTTGGGGTACATACGGCTTTTTTATCACTTTTATTGCGTTTTTAGTGAAGCAAAATGCTAAAAATTAGCATTTTGCCTCAGTTTTTTAGCATTTTTTTTAGCGTTTTTTCCCGTGCACACTCAAAAGCATGTGCAACTTATTGTACACGTCGTTACGGACGCGACAATAACAAATATGTGGGGTTTTATTTTTTTTTAACCTTTTTTTATGCTAATCTGAGAAAAAGCATAAAAAAATGGTTTTTTTACTCTTTTTTTACATTTTTTTTAATTCATTTTTTTAATCTTTCTTTTTTTACACTGTTTGTGTCCCTCTGAGGGACTTTAACCACTGCCCTGATGATCGCTGGTATAAGGCATGGCAGAGCTACTGCTCTGCCATGCCTTATCGCTCATACAGCGATCTCAGGCATAGGCAATACAGGACGCCAGTGTCTGACATCGCGAGTTCCGGCCGGAGACACAGAGGGAGCCGCGCTCCCTCTGTGAACTCTTTCCCTGCCGCGATGTACTTAGATCGCGGCAAGGAAGGGGTTAACAGCGGGGGGCACATCTCCGATGCCCCCCCGCTGTTGTAGCGAGACGCCGGCTGTGACTGACAGCCGGCTCCCGCTGCGGGATAGCGCGGGATCATATGTGATCCCGCGCTATCTTCAGGGCGTAAGTTTACGTCCTGTTGCGGGAAGTACCAGGCTGCCAGGACGTAAACTTACGCCCTGCAGCGGGAACGGGTTAAACGAGTCGTTCAATATAAGGAAGTATCTTAGTGTCCATTCTAGTTCTGATTGACAAATGTTTCCTATTATCCTATTTTCGATGTCAGCTGCAGTTTATCTCCTTCTTCCACGTATATTTCTTTACTGAACAGTTAAATGATGCGCTGTGTACATATAGCTGGAGGCGAGGATAGACCTGCCTCTAGGCGCCATTTACTGTATGTATTCATCATTTTTTATTCCAATTAGAATCATCTCTTCTCGGGATTTTCTCTTATTCTGGACAGACTAATGTGGTTAATAGACATAGCAGAGGTCAGAAAGGGAAAAAAGCAACAACTGCGGGCTGCGGAGGCATAATATGAACTCCCAGGCCCCAATGCAAAATCTGTAACAAGGCCGCGACTTACCATGTGCAACGTATGAGAATGGCGTCTTCTTATGTAGCAGAGAAGCTTTTGTGCCGCCTTAAATGCCGGGGCCAGGGTGCAACTGCTACATCTGCACCCCCTAAGGCTGAAATGAATAATGAGGCTGCTGCTACATCGTATTCCTGTAGGGCTCTGCGGGTTGGTCCAACATCTGTTAAAAAATCCTCAATAGTTGGTGGAAGTATTGTAAATAACACTTTCTAACAGGGTGGTAGATGTGGGCCGGGTGGAGCACTACTGGGTTGGGATGAAAGCGCAGTGTTGGCCTTAGGTTAGATGGCACCCCTTGTGGAATCCTTCCCCCCTACCTGTCATAAGAAAATATATATATATATCTCGCACTGATAGACCGTCTGCTTGTATTCTGCTAATGCAGAAAGCAGTGAGATGGCAACATACTCACATCAGAGAAGTTCAGTAAATAAATACTGCACCAAAACCAAGCTCATAACATAAATACTGCACCAAAACCAAGCTCATAACATAAATACTGCACCAAAACCAAGCTCATAACATAAATACAGCTCCAAAACCTAGCTCAGTAACTTAATACAGTCCTAGAACCAAACTCAGTACATAAGTAAAGTACCAGAACCAAGTTCATAACACAAATACATTACCAAAAGGAAACTGAGAGGAGTAGCAGTTGAGCATGCCTGGTGCCACTCCAGTCATCTTCAATGGGACTGCAGAAGACGGCCAAGTACAAGCTACTTCTGTCAGCCCCACTGAAGTGAATGGAACTGCACCTGTGCAACTGACACCCTATTTAATTTCCACATATCACTGTGGGTGGGTGCAATGAGCCTTCAATGATAAGAAGCGGGGGGGGGGGGGGGGTGTCTCAGGTTCGGTGGGGGTTTTAGTGGTGAGACCTCCACCAATCAGACTTTTATCACCTATGCTGTGCATAAGTGATAAAAGTTGACTCCTTAGTGACGACCGATACATCTATTTACTGACCTAACTAATTGGCTTTAGGGTGGATTCAGACAAGCGTGTTTATGTGCGTACAGTTGTGTACACGAAAACACACTCCTATTAGAACAATTGGTTCCCTATGGTGTGTTCACATGTCCATGTTTTACAGGCGTGCAAACACACGTACCTGCCAAACATAGGACATGCGTGCACTATAGGCCCCTGGTGTGCGTCAATATTCCCCAACGGGGAGTCCTCTTACTGTCACAGTGATCAGTCACAAGGAAACTCCCCGCAAGGAGTAAAGAATCCCCCGCCACAGCTGTCACAGCTGTGGCAGAGGATCGCGATGTTCTCCCATTGCTTTCAATGGGACCGGCACTTCTGCAGTTCCATTAAAAGCAATGGGCTGCCGGCAAGTCCTGCAGGGATTTTCGGGGAAGTACTTTACAAATAAGCCCTTCTCTGAAAATCATCCATAGAATGTGTTAAAAATTAAAAAAAATTATACTCACCTCTCTGCAGCTGCCAGGGCTCAGACGTGTCTAGCCTGTCTTCTCCCTGTACTGCTGTGAAGCTCTTTCAGCAGATTTAAAATCCCCGCCTGCTGAAAGGGCTGTATCTGATTGGCTGAGCGCTCAGCCAATCACAGGCAGCTCTCAGCCATTCATTGAATGACAGCTGAACACTGCCTGTGATTGGTCTCAGCGCTCAGCCAATCACAGGCTATGCTTGGCCATTCATTGAAATTAAGCGCTCAGCCACTTTTGTGCGAGCGTATGTGCGCGAATACACGCTCATCTGAATGAGGCCTAACTCAGCCTCTTAGGCCTGACCCAAGCATAGTCTCATAGGCTACTGACATAGGCTTTGTAGAATTCACTACATAGGTAATGCTGTGTACTATCCTAATGATCAAACAACCGCATCTTTAAGTCCCCTTGAGGAATTAAAAAAATAGCTTTAAAGAAGTTCAAGGAAGTTTAATTTGAAGAAAAAAATCTAATAAAAAAATACACATTTTTCTTTACAAAAACCCTTTTTAAATAGATATAATAGCTAAAGAAATTTTGAAAAAGCAACAGATAATAAGTATTATAACGCTTGTAGCGACCCAGACAATGAAAACATTCTGTTATTTATCTCGCATGGTGAAGGCTGTAAAAATCATTTTAAAAGGTATTGCTTTCTCTTTTGTTCACTTCCCCAAAATCACTATGAAAAGCAATGCAGGAGTCACATGGACCTGAGAATGGGAGCAATGAAAACTACAACTCTTCCCGCAAAAAACGAGACCTCACAGAGCTCCGATGCTTGAAAATGAGAACGCTCCGGCTTTTATAATGCAGCGAGTCAATTGTTTGTCTTTAAAAATGTGTTTTCATTCTGCAAAAGTAGTAAAAACATAAAAACATAAAGCTCTACAACCTTGATAACTTTCTTATATAGATCAGCACGATTCCTGCGTTATCATGTTATTTTTATGGAATGGCGAACACTGTAAAAAGCGAAACCCAAAAACAGTAGCAGAATTTCTGGGGGGGCTCCATCACCCCTCCCTACCTCCCCACAAAGGTGTAATAAAAGTTCTACAACACATTATATGTACCCCATGTCAATGGGTTATGGCTTTGGCAATGCGACGATGAAAATTGTTTGGTCCATAAGGCAAAAAATAGGCTTGTCACTAAAGGGTTAATCTTGGTATAAACCCTTTAAGTCCCGTCCAGTATCATCGGGATTGGCAATGTTGTGAAACCATGTCAACCCACTGATCTCAATGGCATGGGCTAGCCCAAGTGTATGAACCAAGCCCTACTGGGGGGTAATTGGACCATAGCAATCAGACTCCTTGGAGAATATGTACTAAGACCAGCATTTCAAATGCCAGTCTTAACATGATACTTGCATATGATGCACCTAATGTATGAAGAAAGGCACGTGTCTTCATATGCTAGGCACATCTCAGGCCATCTGTGTGCCTACACAGATGACATAGTGGTTGGTCATGTTGGCAAAGACACGAAGCTGTACCAGAGTATTGCCATGGGGAGGTGATACCACATTGCCCAAGATGTCTTTGTGCCCATTGATGTTGAGGGTGGACTTCCCTATAACCAATGGCCCTAGTCCTTGCCAGCAGACCCCCCCCCCCCCCACACACCATAACAGAACCTCCTTCAAACTTCATTGTTGGGACAATGCCATCACGTAGAAACCACTCTACAGGCAACCGCCACACCCAAGTGCGGCCCTCTAATTAGAAGATGGTGGTCTGTGATTCAGCTGTCCACAACACTTGCTTCCACTCATTTACAGTCCAAGAACGATGCTCAAAGCACCATCACAGACGCCTCCGTGTACTCACTGCCGTGATGTTAGGTTTGTGTGCAGCCGCCCATCCATGGTAACCCTTCGCTTGCAGTTTCCTACAAATGGTTCTTGTGCTGGTGAATATACCAACAGCCTGTGGGACCCCCTAAGCAACGGCAGGTGATGTGTATGATGCCTTCACAGCTCCTGCAAGGCTTTGTTGTCCATGTTCTGTCAGTTTACGAGGTCTCCCTGAACGTGGCTGCACCGCACACACCGGATGGTCTTCATTTCCGAATAACATTGCCAACAGAGGACAAGTCCAAAACAACTACGATGTCCTGTGCTGGTTGATTGCTCAGATGACATCCGAGCACCATACTCCACTGGAAGTCGGTCAACTCTACACCTGGTGGCATTCTAATGGTTTTTATACTGGGACATGTATGTGTGATCTTCTCCTTTATACCTAATGATCACACATTTGGACTTGGAGGGTGTCCCAATACTTTTATCAGCATAGTGTATACACAGAGGTGTTAGGCCTGGATAGCTACACCCCCTCCCAACAAGCCACACCCCTTTTTCAAAAAACGCAGCATGAGCAAGCGTAGACCACAAAAAGTCGTAATTTTTTTGCACACGCAGGGCTTGCAGCAAAATTTGATACCCTTGTAAGCCATTTTCACAGTGATCAATGTGCCCCATAGCGTTTACAGCTCTTTCTGCAAATGGAAGCTTTGTCCCGGGACCGGGCTGGCACGCTCCATCCCCTTTTTTAAAGAAGCACAATGTTAGTACTTATAGTATTAGGGAACATTGAATTACAAACTCAAGCATTTTGAAGATTAAATCCTAAAGGATAAATACTTTGTTTTTCAGTCCACTTTATTCCTGTCTGTGACTATCCCCAACCTCCCATATATTGCCCTCTTTGCAGAATCAGCAAACACATGGTCTGCATTAACTTTATCCTCGGCAGCCAGAGAAATCCCAAATAACAACTCCTCAATATTAACCCAAGAAAAAGCTGGCTTTCTGCGGCCTGCTTCCCTGGACTTGTAAAGAACAAAGAGATTTTTTTGCAGAAATAAGCTGATTTCTGAAGGATGGATATAATTGAGTTTCAAGCTTCATCCAAATATCAAGGGAGAGGTGAATTCTGGGTTCCGAACATAACTCTATAAACTACCAATGGAGGAAATGTATCCCACACAAAGCAGTTTATGAAAATGCCGTTCTCGGCAACTCGCAGGTAGCTGCCTCATTCAATTCCTTGAAATCTACTTTCGGAGACTTGGATAAAATGATTTTTCCATAGAAAGTGAGTGGAGGGTTTTTTTTTTTTGTGTGTACGAGAGTCAAATTTCTGGTTTATACACGGGATGAATTTTGTAACATAGTGTAATATGCGTTACAGTAATCAGGGAAACTGAGCCGGTGCCAATTTCAGGCTCGGCAGCAATGCTTGAGTGGAGGATTCTCATTTCATAATCATTTTTTCAGTAAAAAGATCACTAAGCCTAAGATCTAAGTTTCTGTAAATGAAAGTCTTACTTGCCGCTCTCACAAGCGCATAGTTATGAGCGCCAAAAATCATTTTGAAGTGCCCCTCTAGCTACGAACTTCATAGGTTCTTCTGCCGGTTCTAATGTTCTACGACATGGTGTAATATATTTTAATAGGGGTTAGAGCTCCATTTTGCATCTACTATGTTTCTGGGGTCCCATTCCACTTTACAGATAATGAGCAGAATATCTCAGGACTCCTACCGCTTCTTCGTGGACTGATCCATATTTCCAAGGACATCAATAGAAGTTCCATAGGACACGTCTGTTGATATCGAGTATGGATGTGTTGCTATTGAGTTGACCCAATCGTCCAGTTTGGGGACAAAATTCTGTCCCGGGACTAGAGGGGAAGGAGCTGTAAATCTATTCTTCTGTGCCGTCTTTCCAATCCATCAGTTACGGGTGGATGATGGCTGATGCAATGTTCAGACTACCTAACTGCCACAGTGCATTGGTAGTGTTATTCTACCAATGAACTATATCTACTCTCTGACTGACCAGAATAAAGAGTCAGAAAGAACAGCAGAAGAGCCCTCAACGTAGCACTAATGAATATATGAGGGTAACACTCACCAGGCATCAGGGGTGGACCCACTACGGGTTCAACCCCAGCAATGGTAACATAGTATGTTAGGCTGAAGGGAGACAATGTCCATCCAGTTCAGCCTGTTTCCACCCCTGCTTGTTGATCCAGAGGAAGGCAAAAAACTCAGATGAGGCAGAAGCCAATTAGCCCATTTGGGGGAAGAAATTCCTTCCCGACTTCATAATGTCAGTCAGAATAATCCCTGGATCAATGTTTTGAAAGTTCCTACCTGACTCCAAGACCCGGATCAAAAACCCCGCTGGTTATTTAATGTCTATATCCTGTAAAATCATGGTAGCCAGGAACTCTTCACAAATATATTTCCAATGACTACAGGGACCACTGTCCAGGTAGGGACATCCGAATCCGGAGAGCGCTTCTCACCTGCAGGCCACAAGGTCACAGATCAGAAAAAAAAGGAAAAAGGACAGCGCACATAGGTGCTTGAGAAACTGGTAGTAGTGGACTCAACACGCGTTCAACCACTGATGTCTCGTACATGCCTAATAAACCATTGTAGACACATCCTCTGCTTGGCTGATGTCCTATCTGGCACACCGTGTAGCCATATGGTGATGTTCATTTGACTCCCATTACTAGAGGAGCAGGAATCATTGCCCATTGATTAATTCCATGAGATAACAAGGGAGGTGGTTTGATATACCCCCTCAGAAAAGTAAAGACCCATTTAGACACAACATTTATCGTTCAAAAGATGTCTTTTGAGCTATAATCGTTGTGTCATTACAGCGATCACCTTGCGGTCCAAGTGGAGGGTGCAGAAGACAAGCGGGGTGTCCCTTCTTGTCTTCTGCATCCAGCTGTTCTCTGCTTGGAGCGCCCGGCTGTTATACAGCCGAGTGCTCTGAGCGGAGGATGCAGAAGACAAGCGGGGTAGCCCCGCTTCGCTTCTGCATCCAACTGTTCCCCCGCTCTGAGTGCCCGGCTGTTATACAGCCAAGCGCTCCAGGAGGGGTATGGAGAACAGAGCTAATTAAGGAGGACAGAGCATCTCACTGGACATCAAAAAGTCAAAATAGATAGTTTGGATGTGCTCTCTCTAATTGTATGCACACTTGAAATAAAGGTGTGACCGTTGCAACCAATTCAAGTCAAAGAGTTGACAACCCAGAGGCGCTGCCCAGTGACAAGTTTATTTCTGATTCTTTAGTAGGGTCACCAAGAGCCAAAAGATCAGTCGGGATCATAGCTATTATCATATAGCTCATAACAGTGCACCAAATAAAGAGCTGCCTATAGTATAACTTCACCTTCAATTAGGTAATAACAATAATTACCAGTATAACAGTCCACAGTGACTGTGATACGTACTCTGGGTATTCGTCAGCGGCATTGGGCAAAGTTCTTCATTAATATTCACATGCGGCCTGCGAATCTTTTAGCAAATAAATCGGACACTTCCAGATATGAAGTTGTTGGACGATTTCTAACTATGCCACACACCCAGGAGCTCACCCTGTCTCTGCTCCCTCGAATCACACACTCCTCTTTATGTCACACCACCACTCAATGAATGCACACCTCCTTAATAAGGATAGCCATCATCATCATGTCTCACCTCTCTGCACAAAACTATTAAACAGATATTAATCTTAAAATAATAAAGCTATCTTGAGGACAACCACCTGCCCCTGAAGGCTTCCGGCAACTCATGGTGTGAGTGTCATGAAGATAGGTAAAGAAAGTATTCAAAGCCAAGGGGTCAAACACGACTCATCATTTATTAAATCCACCAGTTGACGCATTTTGAGGTGAGTTGCTTCTTCTTTGGAAAGCTAGCGGTGTAAACAACCATACTAGAGAATATTTCTTGTTGTGCCACCCAATGGCGTAACTATACCTGTTACAGGTTTTGCATTGGGGCCCAGGAGCTTCAAGTTACGCCTCTGGTGCCACCCACTGTAGAGTAGCTTCAGAAGTCAAGTTTGACCATTGGCTATGAGTACTTTCTTCACCAAACAAGGTTGCACCTGAGATGATATAGGCTATGTCTATAGAACATTTGCCTTTAGACACAGGGAATGAGTCACAAGAACTCTGTATAAGCATGACAATGAGTTTCTATTGCCTGGAGAAACCACATTCCCCAATGCAATAGGCGTGCCAAATCTTTCACAAAGTGTGCGTCATATGAAGTAATAGGGTAAATGAACAGGGGTCGTTCTGATGGGGCAAGCTCTTCAAAGAATCAGATAAGCAATAAAAACAAGTTTGATGCTGGAAGTGCACCAAGTTCTGGAGTTAATGATTTAATAGATATTGTGGATTTTTCCAGATTATTGGGCAAGAACGTTGGCCTGGAAATTTGCTTGCATGATTCCTGGGCCATGTAAACAGATAAACAGCCAACGAATATGCAAACACTGGTTGGTTGGTTAATCATACTGACTCAGGTGGTAGATGAAGATAATGGATTTTGTTGAAAGGATTGTGCCAGGATTACAAGTTATCCGATATCCATGGTCAGCGATCCTTTCTTCTTAATTAACTGAAGGAAATAGCCAGGCGAGTTCCGCTTGTCTGTCTCGGCAGTCCCATTGAAAATGAATGGAGCGCTAGTGCACTTACGCAACCAGTGCCCCATTGAGACTCCTCCTCATTGCAGGGGGTACCGTAACCGGAGGACTAGAGACACAGAAACCATCGTTCTTGAGATCGGCGAGTGCCTCAGGGATGAGACCTCTACCGATCAGCAAGTTATCTTCTATCCTGCAGGCATCCTATGGATAAGGGAAAACTTAAAATCTTGGTACAACATCTCTTAAAGGGTTGCCAGGAAGAGGAGTGGTGAAATCCTTACCCGGATCTACAGTGGCTGAACCTCTACTTCTGCCCTAGTTCTGACTCGCTCTGTGCCCGTCATGTCATAGCAGAGGGCTGGCTATTCTGCTCATTTTAATTACTAAGCCAGCCCCCTTTCTCTCTCTGCATGGAGCGGGACAGAAAAAAGGGCTGGCCTAATTATTAAGATGAGCCAAACACAGCCAGCTTCCTTGATGACGGGCACAGAGTGGCTGTCCACACCAGGTGACCGATGTCGAAACGAGGGCAGAAGTGGGGGATCCCACGCCTGCGGTCCGAGTAAGGACTTCATCTCTCTGTTCAACCCTGTTAATGCTTTAACAAAATGCAAAACAGATGCACAGGTAAAGCAAAGAAAATGTAACCACATAAAAGGCTATAAGACGTTATATAGAACAACCCATTAAACGTAACGCATGGGTCTGACTCTAATAAGAGATTTTCTCTCTTGTGTATATCATTATGATTATGTTTAAACAACTCCGATTCCTGTGTGACTCAAGGAGGCGACCAAAAAAAAAAGTATCTTTTTCTCTCCTCCAGACAAGAGAATACAGATCTCAGAATGATATTCCCTGCTGCGAGATTTTATTATATCGTTTGTTTTCAACCCATATGGTTTCTTGCTTTAGATACTAGAAACTAATCCCGTCTGTGTCATGTTTCTTTGTGAATCTGTTCTTTAGAGAAGTCATACTTAGCATTAAGGGGAAAGAATATAAAGCTTCTCCTTTAGGATCCAAAATACACAGTGAGGATATAGAATATCCTGGGAATACCAGGAAGGAAAGGAAATTATAATAGATGCTGTACTTAATGTGTCCTCCGTGTATTCACCGACCTGAAGGAGAATAGATAGATAGATAGATAGATAGATAGATATAAGATAGATAGATAGATATAAGATAGATAGATAGATAGATAGATAGATAGATAGATATAAGATAGATAGATAGATAGATATGAGATAGATAGATATGAGATAGATAGATAGATAGATAGATAGATAGATAGATAGATAGATAGATAGATAGGAGATAGATAGGTAGATAGATAGATAGATAGATAAATAGATAGATAGATATGAGATAGATAGATAGATATGAGATAGATAGAAAGATAGATAGATAGATATGAGATAGATAGATAGATAGATAGATAGATAGATAGATAGATAGATAGATATGAGATAGATAGATAGATAGATAGATAGATAGATAGATAAATAGATAGATAGATATGAGATAGATAGATAGATATGAGATAGATAGAAAGATAGATAGATAGATATGAGATAGATAGATAGATAGATAGATAGATAGATAGATATGAGATAGAGAGATATATAGATAGATAGATAGATAGATATGAGATAGAGAGATAGATAGATAGATAGATAGATAGATAGATATGAGATAGATAGATAGATACATATGAGATAGATAGATAGATATATAGATAGATAGATAGATATGAGATAGATAGATAGATACATATGAGATAGATAGATAGATAGATATGAGATAGATAGATAGATATGAGATAGATAGATAGATATGAGATAGATAGACAGATAGATAGATACATACATACATATGAGATAGATAGATAGAAAGATAGATAGATAGGAGATAGATAGATAGATATAGGATAGATAGATAGATAGATAGATAGATAGATAGATAGACAGATAGATATGAGATAGATAGATATGAGATTGATATGAGATAGATAGATAGGAGACAGATAGATATGAGATAGAGAGATATATATGAGATAGATAGATAGATAGATAGATAGATAGATAGATAGATAGATAGATAGATAGATAGATAGATATGAGATAGTTAGATAGATAGATAGATAGATAGATAGGAGAGAGATATATATGAGATAGATAGATAGATATGAGATAGATAGATAGATAGATAGATAGATAGATAGATATGAGATAGATAGATAGATATGAGATAGATAGATATGGGATGGATAGATAGAAAGAAAGATAGATAGGAGATAGATAGATAGATAGATAGATAGATAGATAGATAGATAGATAGATATGGGATAGATAGATAGATAGATAGATAGATAGATATGAGATAGATAGATATGAGATTGATATGAGATAGATAGATAGATAGATAAATATGAGATAGATAGATAGATAGATAGATAGATAGATAGATAGATAGATAGATAGATAGATAGATAGATAGATAGATGATAGATATGAGATAGATAGATAGATAGATATGAGATAGATAGATAGGAGATAGATAGATAGATGAGAGATATGGGATAGATAGATAGATAGATAGATAGATAGATAGATAGATAGATAGGTATGAGATAAATAGATAGATAGATAGATAGATAGATAGATAGATAGATAGATAGATAGATAGATAGATAGATGAGAGATATGGGATAGATAGATAGATAGATAGATATGAGATAAATAGATAGATAGATAGACAGCCAAACACAGGGCTTCTCCACGGAAAAGCTGTAGTGCTTTAGAAAATGATATTTTTGGGAGAAGAATGAGGAAACATGGTAAAGTCAGGAGAAGTAGAGCAGTAGCAGCACTACCACCACCAGAACCACCACCAGCAGCAGCACCTTAAAAGCACAGTGCGGTCCTTAATATAAATCTATGCTCATAGTCATATGTGAGTAAAGATTGTCAAAGTGATAACTAATCAGTGAAATCTGCTATGGGGTTGCAGATGTCAGGTGAAATCTATGTCTGATTCATTTTTATAAACCTCAGGTAAGCCTTATTGTTTGTGAACAGGTAGATGCATCTGTAAAGGGGAGCCACACTGTTAGACTAGCTACCTGTGTCTGCCACCCCCTACTTTTCCGGGCAGATACAGGGATGCTCTTAGCTGTATATTCCATCAGCACTGAAGGACTTAATCCTCCTCAGCGTTCTCAGCCCAGCTGCAGGGTAATAAGCAATCGCCCTCCTATTTAGCTGAGCTGGGGATCCTCCTCCTTGCCTGACTATTGGTGTCAGTTTGTCCTAGTCACGTAGTAAAGGTCCTCTGCTTCCTGATTCATGTGTCTACCTTGATCCTGGACTTATTTCTTGGAATATGCTTGTAGAAAGAGGAGGTAACCAGCTTTAACACGTCGATCTCTGATCAATGATACTTTAATTCATCTTCATACAGGACAGTGTAAAAAAGCATTCCGTTAAGCCACCTACGTGTTTCAGCAAACTTAACTCTGCTTTCTTTAGGGTGAAATGCTATAACAAAATGCTCAGAATAAAAAGACTAAAAAAAAACATGTGTCTCTGACTATTTGAAACACTTCAGCTGCGTAAGATTAACCCTTTAGTTACAAAATGACAGTAAGGAGAAAAAGTTTCCTCTTTTAAATGTATTGCAATTATTTGAATTGTTACAGAATTAATATCACTGTGTTTCCATTCTGTGTCCTCAGTTCACTGCCAGCTCCCAAACAATATCTATATTTACTTTTTTTTTACTTTTTTAATTCATATGGTGAAGTTCCATCAATTTCAAACACCAGTTTTGTTTTATCTTTGATGTTTTTACCAGTCATACCTATATAGCTGCAATGAATATCCCAAAACGCACAAAAAAGTGCAAAAAACACAATAAAAATATATTTCATGGTGTGAACAGGGACCAAATTGCTTTTTCTCATTATAAGTTTTCTATTGTTTGTATAGAAGAAAACTTTTTTTTGGTGTTGCATAGCCAGGAGCCCTTATTTATTATATGCAACAGTGATTATTAAAAAGTTTATATTTTACTGTCCTGTATGAAGGTGAAACAAAGTATCATTAATTGAAGATCGACGTGTTGAAGCTGGTTACCTCCTCTTTCTGTTTGTCAGCAGTCTACCAAGTCTCCACAACAGATCTCCTCAACACATCTCAGTGGAATTGTCAAGCCAAGAACGGTGAACCCTCTCTGATCTGATTTTCGGATTTATTATTTGCACACCAATATGCTTGTACCCTGTCTGCCCTGATATTGGACTAGCTTCTGTTATAGCTCAGCTAGTTCTGTGATGCATAGCACCAGTATCTCTGACCCCCGTGGGTCAGCTGCCAACTACACCAGGACTACTCCAGGAGGTAGCAGCCTATATTCCTGTGAAAGGGTGAATACCGGGGAACCATCAGGATAATGCCCTTACAAGTAGCTCAAACTCAAACCGGTTAGTTGGCACAGTGAGTTCACACTCACTGCACTTAACACACACAAATAGGAACACATTGTCTAAAATTCATACGCCCATATGAACGAATATTCGCACAAGCAAATGTTCCCCCGCCGGCATGGGGAAATGTTGTTCTCAAGCTGCTTAACAGGCTGCCCTGACAGTCCCCGTTATCCCCCTCCTCTTCCTCCTCTCCTTCCTCCTCTATCGACACTCTACGGTGTGTTCACATATCCGTGTTTTAAAGGTGTGCAAACGTGAGCACCAGCAAAACATAGGACATGCGTGCACCATAGGCCTGAGGTGCATGTCAATATTCCCCACGGGGAGGCCCTTTGTCAATGAACACTGTGACAGCACTGTCACAGTATTCAGTATTAAAGGGATTCCCCACGGGGAGTAAAGAATCCCTTGCCACAGTTGTTACAGCTGTGACAGCTGTGGCAGAGGTTCGCGATGTTCTGCCACTTCTTTTAATGGGGCCATCGCAATGGGCTGCCGACAACCCCTGCAGTGAATTTCAGGGAAGGGCTTTAAATATAAGCTCTTCCCTGAAAAATCAATCCTATCTGGTGTAAAAAATAAAAATATATACTCACCTCTTCGCCGTTGCCGGGGTTAAGGCATGTCTGGGGCTCAGGCTGATTGCTATCTGTGATTGGGGCTCAGGCTGAGCGCTAAGCCAATCAGATACAGCTGTATTAGCAGGCGGGGATCTAAAATCCCCGCCTGCTGAAAGAACTTCATTACAGTGCTGGAGACCAAGCGGCTAGACGCACCTGAGCCTATTGGCGGCAATAGGCATGCAGCTTTGTTCACGCGTGTTTTGGCATGTGCGTGGGCTTGTGGATTTGTGCGCACACATGCAAAACAACGCTCGTGTGAATGAGGCCTCACTTGTTTTTCTTTAAAAACGTAATTTTGATGTGCAAAAATTCTAAGAAATATGTGTAAAAAAATCGATATAGTCCTGATATTGCAGTAATCATGCTGATCCAGATAAGAAAGGTATCACATAATTTTTTACCAAATATTGAATGCTGCAAAAACAAAACCCAAAAACAATGGCAGAATTTCTAGTCGTTTCTCTTTTCATCCCCCAACCCCCCCCCCCCCCCACCACCACCACCAAAAAAAAAGTAATAAAAGTTATACGACACATCATAGGTTCCCCAGAGTGAGGCCATTAAAATATACAACTTGTCCCAAAATAATAAAGCCCTCATATGGCTATGTCAACGAGTTACGGCTCTTGCAATGTGACAATGAAAATCACAGTATAGGCCGGTCCCTTAGGGGTTAATGCTAATTGTTTTTGGATTTGTAAACTTAGCTCTCTATTTTTGCATGTAATATCTATATACAGAGATATAAAGATATTGCATCCAAATATATATATATATATATATATATATATATATATATATCCTCCGAATCCTCCCAGTTCCAGCTAATAGGTATCATTCAGCAGGCAGCAGAGTTAGCACTGCTTGTCTCAAGTTTAGCTACAAAGCTGTTTGTCTTTTTGTTGGAGATAGCGAGCGTCATGTAGAATAGAAGGTATGAAACCCGTTGAGGTTTGCAAGTTCAGACCTTGTTTTTTAATACCGCAGTGCCGACTCCATAACAGGGTTCCAGGCTGTCTCTTTAGGTTGTGAAAAATAAAAATAGATTTAGTTCATCCATAAACACTTTTATATTCCGCAGCCTGACTTTCCCCTTCTTTGTGCCTCAGTGACTTATTAAGTAAAAAATATAGTCGGTTAAATGAAAAACCAGCATAAATCAGCGTAACGACAGATTTTTAACTTTGCCATAATAACTATTGGAACAAACTGCAAAAATCTGCATTCGAGCCGAGACACCACCCGGTTGGGAGGGGGTGGGCCTCCGACGCTGCTCATTACCGGCTTATTTTCTCACGAAAATAAAGAAAAAGAATGTGCCTGAGAAGACCGAGTCCTTAATACAAAGTAACGAAGCCATTGATCACTGTTTATCGCCTCGAATTTCCAAGCCTCGAAATCCAAAAATAGCCAATGTTTTGAAAGCACTTCCCATAAGCTCTTCAGGTCTCCCATTTGTTTCACGTTACATTCCCCACTAATGTGCTGGCGTTGTCTTTGTCCAAGATTCCTAGGAAACAAACTTATCTTCTTGTCTTATTTTTTTATTTTTTTGAAAGTAGGTGAATGGTTCGAAATCGAGAATATATGATCTATTTCACTTCTGGAGGAACCTTGTCCAAAACTCTTTTTTTTTTAGTTTTTACATGACCCAAATGGGAATTCCATCTTTAATCACAGCCTACAACAACTGCTTTTCTGATTTTGTTTAAAGTGTTTCAAGCCCTTACAAAAACCAGATCAGGTTTTTTTGTAAACCTACAGCAAATTAGAACGTTTGGCTTCAGCTCAGCATCGAAGCAGAATCATGGGTACTATGTAAATCATTGATTTAATGGCGTAGTAACCAAACACATCTGTTTCTGTTTTCTAGAAGTTAATAATATAACTAGCGTATTTAAACACTACTATCGTTAACTGGCAAAAAAAAAAAAAACCCCAAGCCACATAGAAGACTGCCATAAGTCACAAGGTGTTGTAGGCTTGAACCAACCGTGCCATTTGATGAACTGTTAGTCTCTCTAGTAAATGGAGCTCCACAAGACGGCCCTTCACCGTGTCTCTAGCTTGACCCCGAGTTGCCTCTTTTTCTAACTTGCGAAGTTCGTCTTAAACAAACAGCAGGAGGATTACAATCTTGAGCTCACACCTGCATTTTTCACATTTTAATCTGGGGTTTTAGTACCTAATGCTTTAAAAATCCGAGAGGAAGAAATGTTGGAGATCTCCGGGAATCGAAATTGAGTTCTTCCATCCGGGCCGTTCCCGTTTATTTATCTTAGTTGCTAACACTGTTGTAAAATGTTTAAATTTGACAAATATAGAAAGAGCAATATGGAGAAAATAATCAGTCACATATGGCCTTAATGATGTGCATAAATCTGACGTAACATGAGGTACTGCAGAGCAGAACTGTATTTCAGTGTCGTTACGCAGTGCCCGAGGCTCTGTGCCAGATATTCTGTGTGTTGTTTGCCTTAAGCTAATGCAGTTACAAGCTCCACACAATCCACTCCGAAGAAGCATGTGTTAGTTAATTAGTTGAACATTCGGATACCCATTGCTGTGCATTTAGAGAAGCAGAACAGTTTGCTTTGTGCAGCTTTACAAATTAGGATGGACCTTAGCAGGGTGAAGAAAAATGAAATGGGATGAAAGGCGTATATCAAAAGGTAGTACGGTTACATTTCCCATGGTTCGGCAATGCATGTCATGACGTAGGTGGGGATAGACTATTCTGAAATCCATCAGATCATGGAAATGATGAGAACAGCAGAAGAGGAGTGTTTTGACCTTGAGGTGGGCAGTGACCTGTCCACTCACGGACCATGTGAGGTGAATGCCATGAAATAGACACAGATAGACCATTCTGAAGACAATCTGATCATGGCAATGATGAGAACAGCAGAAGAGGAGTGTTTTGACCTTGAGGTGGGCAGTGACCTGTCCACTCATGGAGCATGTGAGGTGAATGCCATGAAATAGACACAGATAGACCATTCTGAAGACAATCTGATCATGGCAATGATGAAAACAGCAGAAGAGTCTGTTGACCTTGAGGGAGACAGTGACTTGTCCACCATGTTGCTTGTGAGAGGGGCAATGTTATGAAGTAGGCGGCAATAGACCATTGTAAAGCCAGTCGGATCAGAGTAGTGATGATAGCAGCAGGAGAGGAGCCTGTTTTGCCTGAGGAAGGCAGGGATAGATGGGGAAGTAGATGGGAAGAGAACATTTAGAAAAAAAATCAGCTCATGGTAATGATGAGAATAGCAGGAGAAGACTCTGTTGATCTCGAATGAGTGAGTCACCTGTCCAGTCATGTTGCATGTGAGAAGGGTAATGACATAAAATAGGCAAACATTGACCAATCTGGAACAGATCATGATAATTATGAGAACAGCAGAAAAGTCTGTCGATCTCAAGAGAAACATTCACCTATCCTCTCCTGTTGCATGTGAGGAGGGCAATGTCATGTAGTAGGTAGGGAGAGACCATTGGGAAGTCAGTCTGATCAGAGTAATGATGAGAACAGCAGGAGAGGAGTCTGTTCTCCTTTAAGGGAGACAGTGACCTGTCCACAAGTGGTGCATGTGAGAAGGGCAATGTAATTAAATAAGCAGGGATTAACCAAGCTGAAGCCAATCAGATTGTGGTGATTATGAGAACAGCAGAAGAAGAGCTCTCAAAGGAGACGGTGACCTGTTGAATGTCAGATGGGCAATATCATAAAGTGGGAGGGGTTAGATCAGCCTCTAGCCAATCATATGCAGTAAATGATGAAAAAAACAAGATGGGATGATTGATCTTTCATCAGATAGTTGAGTGCATAGGCACTGTTATACATAAGAAATTGGTGATGGAACATGAGCATGGAGGTTTTGGGTGTTGTGTTGTATTAAAAACTGGTAAAAAAGCATAGAGCACATTTTAGGGAATAAGTAGGATTCGGGCCTCTCCTTCACCCCCCATATTCGATCTCTGGCCCGTACATTCCACCTGCGCCTCAGGAATATTGCTAAAATCCATCCGTTACTCACCACGGACACGTTAAAGACAATTGTTGTCGCCCTCATCCAATCCCAACTCAACTACTGCAACTCCCTGCTCATTGGCCTTCCCTGCATCAGACTCTCCCCTCTCCAATCTATACTAAATATGGCAGCTAGACTCATCTTCCTATCCAGCCACTCCTCGGATACATCTGCACTATGTCAGTCGCTACACTGGTTTGCCCATCCATTATAGAACTCAATTTAAACTCATCACCCTCACCCACAATGCTCTCAATGGTGCCACACCACCATACATTGCTTCCCTCCTGTCCATACATCTTCCAGCCCGCATGCTCCACTCTGTTTACACACTCAGACTAAACACCCCTCTAATACAAACCTCACATGCTTGCCTCCAGGACTTCTCTAGAGCATTACTTATCTTCTGGAACGCTCTACCCCCAAACATCTGGACAATCCCAGACACATGGGACTTCAGATGCGCCTTAAAGACGCACCTCTTCAAAGTAGCATACCAAACCTCCTGATCTAGTCCCCTACCCACACAATATGCCCCTGCCACTCCCAGTGGCTTGCCTATTATGTACACTTCCTGCCCCATACCTCCTGTACTTCTCCCACCCCGTTTGTGTCCTAAAAACATGTTATCGTTGCATTGCTGTGTTCCCTCTTGCTCCACCTCCTGTCCCTGTACCTTCTCTATCACCCCACCCACTTTGTTTCCAAATAATTAAATACCACGTGTAACTCTTGTAATTTCTGTAAATTTCATATTGTTTGTCTTCTCTATGTGCTTCAAAAGCGCTGCGGAGTAAGATGACGCTATAAAAATAAAGATTATTATTATTAATAATGTAGCTAGCACTAGATCTACATCTTTGCAGACTATAGACACAAACGATTAATACCTTAGGCCACGTCCATCAGTGAAGCCAGACCCAAATTATACTCCTTATGTAAATAAAAGTGCCCGGGTAAACAATGATGGAGACATAAGACTTGCTTCACTCAGATGATTGACAAGGGGGTCGGGATTTGGACCCACATCAATTAGATAGTCAGGGCCTTTTGTACAGATAGGCCATCAATATTGAAGGGTGTTGTCAAGGGAGGGCCAATAATTATCAGGTTCAGTGGTGTCATAACCTCCAATCCTGGCCCGTTTCTGACACCGGGTCAAAAGGTACAACGTATGGCCCTTGATATCATTGCAGGGAGCTGGATGTTTGAATCATTTCAATAAGTAAGCCCTTGTCTCTGTATCGGCCATGACAGAGAAGAGGGCGAGTGTAGTTGTTAAAATGAACTGAACAGCCAGCCCCCGCGATGATGTCATGAGCAACGGATAGGCAATGCCATGTGACCTGGTGTTGGAACTGTTTCGAACTACTGGACTGCATAAGTAGTTCCCCTTCATTTAATACTGATGGCCTATCCTTACAATAGGCAATCATCTAACTGAAGCCAGCACTGTGTAACCATCATTGTTTACCCATGTACTCTCATTTACATACGGAGCACCACTTGGGTGCCGCTTTACTTATGGGTGTGACTTACAGCACTAATCATTTGTGTCCCAAATCTCTTGAGATGTCAATCTAGTACTAGCTATGTTATTAACTCTATAAATCCTGCTCATTCCCTATAGCCTGATGGTTATTTCCCCTGAATGGACAATTCCTTTAAGTCCTGGAAAAGGCCTTTTCATTGAGCATTTGCCTTTTGTTTTGTCCTGAAGATGCCCTTAATTCCTTAGCAGCCGATTGTAACTGTTGATTTGATGAAATAAGAAATGTTTTATAAGTGTTTTGTGCGTTCTTTATATCAGCGAATTTCTCTTATAATGCTTTTTTCAAAAAGCAAGGAGCAAGGAGCTACTTTTATAGGCGAGAACTGAAGAACCTTTTCCTGAAATGACAAAGGAAGCCGCTAGATACAATCATGAAATATGGATGCAAAACGCTTCTTCTCTTGGTTGCTACGTCTCTGCCTATCAACAAACAAAAGACCTCTGAGAAATTTCTTGAAGTACACTTAATTTTTGGAAGTTTTATTTTGTCCATTACCATGAAAGTATTTCGATTTCTTTTCTTCTTTTAGGTGTTTAACCTTATTCTTCCTCTGATTCACATGCATTAGAGGGATGGGTTTTTTTGAAATGTCAGTCTAATCACTTGTCAGATGTAAAAGCCACCGCTACTGCAATTGTTCTTAACAGAAAATCTACTTTTTTCCATATATTATAGAAAGATTCTAAACTGCATGAATTTTTCTAATTTTTTTTGGAACTAAATAGATAAACAACTGATTTAAGCATTTATACGAGGAGCAGTCAAAAAGCCCGATCCGGCGCTATATCTCAGCACTGGTGTGCTATAATGAAATAACAATAGTGTACTTGAATAGTTAGGCATGGATGCGCAATGGTAAGGCACACGGGGCCCTGGGGGCCCAGGAACATGGATTTAAATTTTGTGTTAAGACCCCTGTAAGACATAAGGAGTAAAACCCAAATGCAAAGTTAAAGAGTAGCATGTGAGAAGCAGAAATCCATACTGGATCCATCTTTTTGACTACATCCTGTAGAGGGGCTGTACGTTGAGATTTTGGGACCAGAAACAAAATCATAGATCTACATGCATGATAGGGGTAAATACTTTTACTCAAAACATAGATACAGCACCAGAATAGTTCAAGGAATAAATAATGTACCAGGATCAAGCTCATAGCATAAATACACCTCCAGAATCAAGCTTCTAACAAAAATACAGCACCAGAACCAAGCTCATAACATAAGAACAGCTCCAGAACAAAGCTCAGTACATAAATACAGCACCAGAACAAAGCTCATATCATGAATATTCCTCCAGAATCAAGCTTCTAACAAAAATATAGCACCAGAACCAAACTCTATACATTAATACAGCACCAGAACCAAGCTCATAACATAAGAACAGCTCCAGAACAAAGCTCAGTACATAAATACAGCACCAGAATCAAGCTTCTAACATAAATATAGCACCAGAACCACACTCAGCACATTAATTATAATTAAACCAGGTGCCGTAAATTTACCAGAACCAAGCTCATAACATAAATACAGCACCAGAATCAAGCTCATAATATTAATTCAGTAGCAAAACTAAACAATTGTGTTGCAAGGACTTTGATGGTCTGACACAGTGCCTCAGAGCATCAGAGACGAGGGTTCTTATAGCTCTACAAGGCGCTGCCACACAGAGGAAGTTCATCTGGCCAGGTCGACCTAAAGGGGGTGATCATCCCCAGCCTACAATACATCCACCTGGTGCTCCTACCCCTCACACACAAGTTGGTGACTAACACCCTGTGCAGCTACACTAGTCACACATAGGTAAGGCCGGCCATGTGTTCAGCCAACAGGTATCTTTATTATATGACCACCTTAAGTCTATTAGCTACTCTTCTGCACGTGGTCTTAATTGATGCCCAAATTTTCATTATCCATACAAAAGGGAACACAAGCAGCTGACGAACGAGCAAATGCTCTAAAGATGAGGCACCTACCATAGGGGGGTCATCGTAATGGTTTCCGGCAGAACTGAGTGGCATTGGGCGCGGAGGCTTGTTCCAATGAACATTTTCTGATGGCTTACCAGAATCAGGCTGCCAGACTGTGATGTTGGCCTTGATGATGCACCTGTAGGAGGGAAGCACAGACTCCTTTACGACCCCTTCCTCCTCGGCTCTTCCTGCACGGCTTCCAGGAGATGTTTGTGCTAAATCTATAGAGCAGCAGGTGCATCATTGTAATCCATTATACAATCTATTAAAGACTCGGTTAAACAGCGAGCGTGTGGCAATACAAATACTGAACGTTTCAAACCTGTGAATCATCCCTGAATACCATTTTACACTTTGTAAACAGATAGAATCCACTTAAAAAGTTTGGTAACATTGTAAATACTTTACAAACATGCCTTGTCCTCCAGTCACATCCACAGCTGCAGCCATTGTCTGCTGATTCACATCTGGTCCTGTACAGCTCTCTGACAGACACTGAATTATAGCAACAGCTAACATCATTGTGAGTGCAGCTCTGGAGTATAATACAGAATGTAACCCCGGATCAGCACAGGGTATGTTCTGTAATGTATGTACATAGGAACTCCACCAGCAGAATAGTGAGCGCAGCTCTGGAGTATAATACAGGATGTAACTCAGGATCAGTACAGGATAAGTCATGTATGTACACAGTGACTCCACCAGCAGAATAGTGAGTGCAGCTCTGGAGTATAATACAGGATGTAACTCAGGATCAGTACAGGATAAGTAATGTATGTACACAGGGACTCCACCAGCAGAATAGTGAGTGCAGCTCTGGAGTATAATACAGGGTGTAACTCAGGATCAGTACAGGATAAGTTATGTATGTACACAGTGACTCCACCAGCAGAATAGTGAGTGCAGCTCTGGAGTATAATACAGGATGTAACTCAGGATCAGTACAGGGTATGTTCTGTAATGTATGTACATAGGGACTCTACCAGCAGAATAGTGAGTGCAGCTCTGGAGTATAATACAGGATGTAACTCAGGAGCAGTACAGGATAAGTAATGTATGTACACAGTGACTCCAGCAGCAGAATAGTGAGTGCAGCTCTGGAGTATAATACAGGATGTAACTCAGGATCAGTACAGGGTATGTTCTGTAATGTATGTACATAGGGACTCTACCAGCAGAATAGTGAGTGCAGCTCTGGAGTATAATACAGGATGTAACTCAGGATCAGTACAGGATAAGTAATGTATGTACACAGTGACTCCACCAGCAGAATAGTGAGTGCAGCTCTGGAGTATAATACAAGATGTAACTCCGGATCAGTACAATCAATAGGGTTTATCTGAATCCTTTAATTGATATGGAACAGCATTGTGCCTTCTATAATTATGTGTTACTCAGGATGCAGCTCTAAACAGAGAATGAAAGATACATGTATGAATCAGCTAAGAGTTCACAGGTGTGCAATAAGGCCGGTCTCCATGGACGGGTCGGATTCCGCATGCGGGAGCCCGCAGCAGAATCCGACCCTGTCCCCAGCCGGCATCCTATTTAAATCCGTATTGCGGATGGCTGCGGCGGCTTGCCATCAGACATGCACAATACAGACCTTTTTTTCAAATCACTGGTTTTCCCGCGCCGTCGCTAGGCGATGGCGTGGGCACCCGCGACCTATCAGCAATGTCAATGGGCGAGCGAGCCCGCATGGACCGCTTCCATTGAAGTCAATGATGAAAAAATAGAACTTGCTGTGATTTAATTTTCGCCAGCGGAAATCGCAATGGCTGTTCTCTTTTTCGCTGTTCTATCTTTTGAATGAATGCGGAACACCGCAGATCATCGGCGTGGGTGGCGATCGCGGATTCCACAATTCAAACTCTGTCGTGTGGGACCAACCTAAGTTTGCCTATTTGCTGACTTTGCCATTAATCGAGGGTCTACACCTGGAATGTGTGGGCATTTGTATTGTATGTCGGTCCTTATCAGGCGCTACGTTATGTGATAATAATATGAGAAGTATTACCTAACCATCAAGTTTGGTTGAGTGGTGAATGTTATCTGAGCTCGGTGGTTTGTCATACAGAGCCGATCATTTTACTGCACACCAATGGTTATGCTTGAAATGCAAGGATCTAGTAAAATCTAAAAGGTCAGAGTAACCAATACACAAAGTACCGTATTAAACTTAGTAACTTTCAGTGAAATATTGGAATCCTTAAAATCCTAATTTTAGGTCGTCGAAAACGTTTGCCGAATTCTCCCAGAAAAGGGGAAATAAATCAAAACTATTCTACCCCTCCCAAATTAATAGTTTAAGCACAACGGCTGGCGGAATATTCTGAGCAGCGACACATTAGATTGTATGAAAATCCAGCCAGTGCTATGTGACTTCAAACAGAAGTTAATTCTATGTTCTCCGACTGTACAATTTCTTTGTTACGTAAAATCCCCTGAATTCGCTAAATCCTTCGACATCCTGGGGGCCCTTTGTGGTCAGCGGACCTCTGAGCTTTCCTGTGACCCATCACTCAGAGGGAATGAATAAAAATGAATTGTTGAGTATTTCAAGCTGAAGGGGTAATGAAAAGGTCTTTTTAAGTATTATTTTCTGGGTTCAAGTGCTTAAAGCAGGTACGGGGCCGAGCGGCCCAGCGAGATCTCGGCCGTGTTTGTCTGCGCTTGCTAATTGTAATCCAAGCGGAGTTACTTATCAGCAAACCAACGGGAATTGTTTGTTTTTCCCGAGCCCAACATCAACAAAGCCAACAATTCATTCCTGCTATAATGTGTTTATGTATTGCTATTCCCTAAGCTGAGATAAAGACCAGGTTTAACATGTAGGCAGATCTCAGCAGGTCTTTTCACTCTCAGTTTTCAACTCCTGATCTCCTGGATGAAAAAGCCCTGTCATCTGTGACAATGACGGCATTTAAAAGGAAAAAAGATATCCTTTATTATATATACCCCGTAATTGTTAATGGCTTACAAAGACGTCCTACAGAATATCGACACACAGGAGAAAGTTCTAAAGAGTCTCTCGGAAAGAAAGATGACCTTATATTTAGAAAGTTGGGAAGAAGTGATGTCATCGCACAGACGTGATACATAATAACAGTTCTGGATAACAGATACATGTACACACTGGTGGAAAATGGAAGGGTTACACCCAGACAGAGTGATGAAACTTGGATGGAAGTCTCTTCATATGAAGAGTGTCACAGAGACAGTCAATGTCCTCAAATTACAATTAGAACTAGTCACCGGTGAAGAAATTAATTAAAATCTACTAACTTTATTAAAGATCCTTAAAATCAAAAATGGAAAGACCAAAACATATACCCCGTTTCCCTGAAAATAAGACATAGCATGAAAATAAGACATAGCATGATTTTCCAGAATTTTTGAGGATGCAAAATGATTTTTCAGGCTTTTTGAGGATGCTTGAAATATAAGCCCTACTCCAAAATTAAGCCCTGCTAACAGTTAATTTAAAAAGTCAATTTAAATAGTGTCCGGGCAGCTAAACATGTAAAAAAGTTAAACCTTTTTGAACAAAAATTAATATAAGACACTGTCTTATTTTCGGGGAAACACTGGTAGAACAAGGAAAGGAGACCTGGGGTTCTGATATAGATATGAATCAAAATCTCCCCTGGCTCCAAGGAATACCCTTTATTCCGTAGCTGTACTACCCGACTAGACCCAAACAACCAATCACTTCATCAATGTTTTTGTGGTATATGGGATGGTAGGTTCCAATCGCTGATAATGTACGGTCAATAGATCGGGAAGGCTTAGCTTTACTCTTCTTCTCAAGAAGTCTCCCCAAAGGACCCAGAGATGGACACTATTTAATTCAGAAAGTATAGACAAAGTGCAGTGTGGACTTATTGCGCATCATTAAATATCCCTCGTATGTTAATCATTTGTCCACTCTTCATTGTCAGAGACGGAGAGCCGGGATTAAAGTGTTGGCCTCTTATATTTTATTGCCAACAGACTGTAAAATACAGGGGTCTTGGGTATACTAGTGAACCCCCCTGATTGATAATACACATACGACATAGACCTTCATAGGGAAGATTTAGATTCATATCTATATCAGAACTAGAGATGAGCGAGTATTCTCGCTAAGGCACATTACTCGAGCGAGTAGTGCCTTAGCCGAGTATCTCCCCGCTCGTCTCTAAAGATTCGGGGGCCGGCGCAGGTGACTGGTGAGTTGCTGCGGGGAGCGGGCGGGAGAGAGGGAGAGAGAGATCTCCCCTCCGTTCCTCCCCGCCCCCCGACGGTCCCCGAATCTTTAGAGACGAAACAGGAAATACTCGGCTAAGGCACTACTCGCTCGAGTAATGTGCCTTAGCGAGTATACTCACTCATCTCTAATCAGAACCCCGGGTCTCCTTTCCTTGTTCTATATGTTTTGGTCTGTCTATTTTTGATTTTAAGGTTCTTTCATAAAGTTAGTAGATTTTAATTAATTTCTTCACCGGTGACTCGTTCATATGAAGAGGATTTATTAATTAGAAATTGGATAAAGTTCGTGTATTACAACACCCAATTCCCAAAAAGTTGTATAATATGTAAATAGATAATAAATGTTAAGAAAATAAGAAAGCAATGATCTGGAGATCTCATCTAACCATATTTTATTCGCAATAGAACATAGACCATATCAGGAGGTCAGAGGAAGACATTGCTCCATTTCATTTGAAGAAATTGATGGCAGCAACACAACTCAAAAAAGTTAGAACAAGGTTAGAACTTAGCTCCACCCCACCCCTCCAATTGCAAACAGTTACGAGGGGCCGAGAGGGGGTGGTAGCTCAGTGCACTAGCCCCCGGCTCTTCCCGTCTCCTCCCCTTGCAGAGAGGGGCAGCATATATTGGCCGGGCGTGAAAACCCGACCGATATACGCCAGTCTGAATAAGCCCTGAACCTGTTTCATGCAAAGAAGAAGCCATATAGCAACACAATTCATAAACAGTGGCTTCTTCTGTGGGCCAAAGCCCATTAAAAATGGACTGAGGAAAAAATGGAAAGCTGTTCTGTGGTCAAAAAAACTCAAAATTTGACATTCTTTTTGGAAATCGTGGACGCCGTGTCCTGTGGCCTCAAGAAGAGAGGAATCACCCAGCTTGTTATCAGCACACAGTTCAAACGCCTACATCTCTAATGGTATGGGGTAGCATTAGTGCCTATGGCGAGGGCAGCTGATACATCTTGAAAGGCACTTTTAATGCTGAGCGGTGTATAGAGGTTATTGAGCAAGCCATGCTCCCATCCAGACAGCGGCTCTATCAGGGAAGACCTTGTATATGTCAGTACGACACAATGCATAGTGTGGAGGGTATAGTGAGAATGGAGTGATCGAGAAAGTATATCCAGCAAAAGCGGATCCTGTGGGCGGAAACAACTTACCCTTAGGCCTCATGTCCACGGGGAAAATCAGATCCGCTGCAGATTCTCCATGTAGAATCTGCAGCGGGTCCCTCCTGCCCCGCGGACATGAGCGCTGAAAATAGCAATTTAAAAGCATTTACCTATCCGTAGCGGCCGGCGAAGCTCTGCTCTTCCTCACGGCCGGATCTTCATTTTCGGCCGGCGGATGAATTCCTGACGCCGGCGGCACGTCGCCGGCACGTCGTCGACGTGCCGCGCGCATGCGCCGGGCACATCCGCCGAGCCGAAGCAAGGGAGATGCGGCCGTGAGGAAGAGCAGAGCTTCGCGGCCCGCTGCGGGTGAGTAAATGCTTTAAATTCCTATTTTAGGTCTCCCGCGGATCCGGACGGCTTCCATAGGCTTCAATAGAAGCCCGCGGGAGCCGTCCCCGCGGGAGACCTGCATGAAAATGGAGCATGGTCCAGATTTTTTCATGCTCCATTTTTTTTAAATCGCTTTTATTGACGATCCGCGGGTATTTATGTACCCGCGGGTGGTCAATGCATCCCTATGGGATGCGGATCCGCGCGCGGGAGATCCACTGCGGATTTTAAATCTCATTTTGCCCGTGGACATGAGCCCTTAGCAAAAATTAACAAAAATGTAACTGTCGAAGTCAACTCTCCATATTACTGTACAGAATATTCATACCATAAGGTTGCGTATTCATAGACAATTACCCCCAATGGTGATACGAGAGCCGGATGAAGGGCGTCCTGCGTGAGGCTCCCATACACCTGTATGGAATCCGTTAACCTGTTTTCCCGTTTGGATGATACAACAAGTGTAGTTTTCTATTTCCGCTATATCTTAGAAGTCTTAATAATCCAGTTGACGACCTTTCTAAAGAATCAATGCGCTGCAGCACAATTAATATTCAGACTTCTAATTGCCGTCTGTATTTTCATAGAAAGATTACTGGTTTCAAATTGATGTACAAAAGGTTATTCTCTGATGTACAATGATTAAAATGTTCTTCTACATCACTAATGAAGATCAGACGGATTTCTTTCCGAAATCATTTTTTTTGTCTTGATTGTTCCCTTGTGGTTTATGGTATAAATATATGTCTGCTGCGTTCGGCTGAGGCAGAACAGATGAATTCATACTTATTTGCACAGTATGTGGCTATGTATGGATGAGATTGCACATATGGCCAGCCCTTGCCACGCGTGACCCAAGTGGTTGCACAGGTTGTGGGCTACCAGCTTGTATGGAGGCCACCAGGTGGATGTCGGCTGGTGCAAATTGCTCCCATTAGGTCTGTCTGGACAGAGGATCTTCTCCTTCCATGCAGGAGCATCTTGTGGAGTTACATGAATCATCCTCCTTCGGACTTTGTCTGCTCCCCTCAGATGTTTTAAGGTACGGTTGTCAGCCTATCAGCATCTCCACAATACAATCATTTACTTCAGCTACGATATTTATCATATGAGCTTGGTTCCGGTATTGTATCTGTGTACAGACTCGGCCACCAAAGAACACGATGGCTGATGCTGATACTGATACTGGCATGGATATCACACAACTGAAAGAAGCAGTGCAAAACCGAAAAACATGGAGGGAGGGAGCCTTTAGGGTCGCCGAGGGTCGTGAACGACTAAACAGCTAACAATAACAAAATGAAGGTTAGCTTGTACAGCACTGATGTTATAATTTTGGTTCTGGTGCTGTATTTATGTTATTAGTTTGGTTCTGGGACTGCATGTACTGAAGTTGGTTCCAGGGTTGTATTTATAAAGAGAGCTTGCCTTTAGGGTTGCCAAGGGTCATGAAAAACTAAACAACTAACAATAACAATACTGAGATTAATTTGCACAGCCTTGATGTTATAATTTTGGTCCTGGTGCTGTATTTATGTTATTAGTTTGGGTCTGTGCTGTATTTATGTTATGGGCTTGGTTCTGGTGTTGTATATATGTTATTAGTTTGGGTCTGTGCTGTATTTATGTTATGGGCTTGGTTCTGGTGTTGTATATATGTTATTAGTTTGGGTCTGTGCTGTATTTATGTTATGGGCTTGGTTCTGGTGCTGTATATATGTTATTAGTTTGGGTCTGGTGCTGTATTTATGTTATGGGCTTGGTTCTGGTGTTGTATATGTGTTATTAGTTTGGGTCTGTGCTGTATTTATGTTATAGGCTTGGTTCTGGTGCTGTATATATGTTATTAGTTTGGGTCTGTGCTGTATTTATGTTATAGGCTTGGTTCTGGTGCCGTATATATGTTATTAGTTTGGGTCTGTGCTGTATTTATGTTCTGAAGTTCATTCTGGGACTGCATTTATGTATTGAAGTTGGTTTTGGGGGTTGCATTTATGTTATGAGTTTGGGTCTGGTGATATATTTATGGACTGCACTTGGGTCTGTGGTGTATTATATAACAATATGAACTTGGTTTTGATGAGGAATTTATTTTAGACGCTTGGTTCTGGTGTTGTATTTATATGCTGAGCTTGTTTCTTGCGCTGTATGTATTTTCACAGCTATTCTGGTGTGGGTATTCTGCTATCTTCTGATAAGCGAGGCACCCAGCAGTCAACATGATGTAAATGTGATTTATCAGACCCGGCCATCTTCTTCCATTGCGCCATGGTTCAGTTCTGTTGCCCATTGTGGATACTTCCAGTGGTGGACAGCGGTCAGCCTGGGTACTCTGACGGGTCTGTTACTATGTAGCACCATATACAGTGAGCTGTGATACTGTGTGTGATCTGTCACATCGCCAGCAGGAACTTTATCAGGATTTGTGCTGTAGAAGCTGCTCTGTGAGATGAGAATGGACAACCAGCCTTCACTCCCACACAGAGGTGTATCTAAAGGCTCATGGGCCCGGGTGAAAACGTTTATCTTGGGGCCCCCAAAAATCTCTTAACCCTTTAACACAGAGGCATAACTTAAAGCTCCTGGGCCCCCAACTATAATGCTTTATTCATAGTACTGGGCTCCCTATATGGAGAGGAGAGGCTTTATGGGCCCTTTAAAGCTCATGGGCCCGGGTGCAACTGCATCCCCTGGATCCCCTATAGTTACGCCATTTTTGGTAGATAGATATGCCAATTTGGTTCTTGTTGCTCAAATTCTTTTAGCACATCAACTTCAAGAATGGACTGATCACTTTGTCCCTAATACCCCCCCCGCCCCCCCACCTCGCCCCAAGGAGCCAATCTAGTTATTTAAGCTATTCACTTCCTCTGTTAGTGGTTTTGATGTCTTGGTGGATCGGTTTACTTGGTTTCTTTATTCTTTACCATCAAGATCCCCTTTTGCTATCAGTGAATGATCGCAGTATTATTATCAGATGCAAAGAGGGAAGAAGTTACTTGGACCGTGTCACAGCTGATGAATGACGTATCAGGACGGGCGAGTGCTATACTGGTCTGAGCAGCTTGGACTGATATCTCCCTTCTAAATCGGCCGTTTTAGTACCCGAGTGTGATGTGTTCTGTGAGAGCTCCGCATCACCTGTTTTCTCAATAGGGGAAACAACTTGCATCGCACTCACAGGCTCACATGGAAATCGCATCTGCCTGCGACTACAATGTCATTTTTCTGTTTTTCTACTATTGAAACAGGATGTCATTTTCACAGATGTAAAGACGCACGTGAAATCGCATGTGCGGCGATGCAGTGCATTTTTCTTGCAAAGCGCATTTTTCTTTCATCGCACCCACAGGCAAAGCTGCAGGTGTACAAGTGCGATATCGGTCCGCGTTCCTCGCGGTTTTCATACTTGACGTTCTACCATATTTAATAGTCACAGGACATGTCAGCCTCAGGACTCTTATTTGTTCGACAATTTCACCATAGTCGGCCCTACAATCTCCAATGACGAGTTACGGTGGACTTTTATCTCATTTTCTGTGTCCAGCCAATTTATGGGGTAATTCTGAAATACACTTTGGATTTCAGTGACTGTTCCCATGGTTACAAATGTTTCTACAGACTGTCTGATGTTATCTACCGCTGTGTCTGAGCCTTCAACTTACAATTTAGGGCATATTGAAAGGATCACGAGCTCTTCCAGTGAGGCGGGCGAGCCACAAGGTCCACTGCAGAGACATGAGGGGGAAATACAGATAGGACATTTTCAAAAACTTAGTAGAATGTAAAAAAGTTGCACTTGAGTTATACTACGGAACTCATTTCATTCGCAACACACAGTGTTCTAAGGTTCTGGTTTGGCCCAAAGCAGTCCAACACACCGGAATACAGGAGTTTTACTAAAGACTTCAGTCTACTATGGATAGCGTAATGTATTGCAGAAGTAGACATTGACATCATACTTATCTCAAGGGTCTACAATGTCATTTATATTGTCACATACACAGGAGGGCCAAATGTTTACATAAAGGGGAATAGTCAGATGAGCTTACTAGGGGAGTGTTGGAAGAAAATGAGGTTATCGTCTAATAGGTGTGCCAACAAACATGATAGATAGATAGATAGATAGATATGAGATAGATAGATAGATAGATAGATAGATTGATAGATATGAGATAGATAGATAGATAGATAGATAGATTGATAGATATGAGATAGATAGATAGATAGATATAAGACAGATAGATAGGAGATAGATAGATAGATAGATAGATAGATAGATAGATAGATAGATAGATAGATATAAGACAGATAGATAGGAGATAGATAGATAGATATAAGACAGAGAGATAGAGAGATAGATAGATATGAGATAGATATGAGATAGATAGATAGATAGATAGATAGATAGGAGATAGATAGATAGATAGGAGATAGATAGATATGAGATAGATAGATAGATATGAGATAGATAGATATGCGATAGATATGAGATAGATAGATAGATAGATAGATATGCGATAGATAGATAGATATGAGATAGATAGATATGAGATAGATAGACAGATAGATAGATAGATAGATATAAGAGATAGATAGGAGATAGATAGATAGATATAAGACAGAGAGATAGAGAGATAGATAGATAGATATGAGATAGATAGATAGATAGATAGATAGATAGATAGATAGATAGATAGGAGATAGATAGATAGGAGATAGATAGATATGAGATAGATAGATAGATATGAGATAGATAGATATGCGATAGATATGAGATAGATAGATAGATAGATAGATATGCGATAGATATGAGATAGATAGATAGATAGATAGATAGATAGATAGATAGATAGATAGATATGAGATAGATATGAAATAGATAGATAGATATGAGATAGATAGATAGGAGATAGATAGATAGATAGATAGATAGATAGATAGGAGATAGATAGATAGATAGGTAGATAGATAGATAGATAGATAGATAGATAGATAGATATGAGATAGATAGATAGATAGATAGGAGATAGATAGATAGGAGATAGATAGATAGATAGGAGATAGATAGGAGATAGATAGATAGGAGATAGATAGGAGATAGATAGATAGATAGATAGATAGATAGATAGATAGATAATGAGAGATAGATAGATATGAGATAGATAGATACATACATAGATAGATATGAGATAGATTGATAGATAGATAGATAGATAGATAGATAGATAGATAGATATGAGATAGACAGATAGATATGAGATAGATAGATAGAGACATGAGATAGATAGATAGATAGATAGATAGATAGATAGATAGATAGATAGATAGAAGATGGATAGATAGATAGATATGAGATAGACAGATAGATATGAGATAGATAGATAGAGATATGAGATAGATAGATAGATAGATAGATAGATAGATAGATAGATAGATAGATAGATAGATAAGCTTGGGATTGATAATTAGATAGAAAAGATAAAATGAAGTAGTTGCAGTACTCCAAAGCATCCAGTAGGATTTACTGCAGAAATTTAGGTGGGGATTTTAGGGTTCTTTCACACGAGTGTATATCGGCCGATATATACTATCCATCTGATGCATTGCTTTCCAATGCATCAGTTAAGCATAAAAAAAGGCTTGCCAGCAAAGATAGCGCATATGTTGCACATTCAGGCCGGATGTTTTTACGTCGGCCAGAAAAGATAGTTCTGGAAATATCTTCGGCCGGAATACGGCGGCCTCTGCCACAGACTCCTATGGCAGCTGCCAGAGAAGGGAGGTGGGAGGGAGTTTAAAGCGTGACTTGCCGGCTGTCTGCAATGGGAGGGGATGGGGAAGGGCAGGAGCTAGTGTGCTAAAGTCCCGCCCCCTTGCCGGCAGCTCCCATAGGCTAGAGCGGAGAGAGGTAGGGACTAGTTATGCTAAGCTCCCGGCCCCTCCCTTTGTCGTAAGCTGGTAAGGAGTGGAAAGAGGGCAGAAGGGGGCGCGTATATATACGCGGCAGCCTCAGCCGTCTGAATGGGAGTTGCAGCCATGACTTTTTGGCCTTGCTGAAACTCGTTGCGCCTGTGTGAATAAAGCCTTATACTTTACAGTATATACAGTACAATTCAAGTGAATGGGAGTTTAACAAACCCCATTCACTTACACCACAAGAATTCTGCACAGATTATAGTAACGATGGAGATTCTGAAATCCACATCCTGTTGTATTGGTTGTGAAAATGCTGCAGATTCCACACCAAAATCTGCATCAAAATCTACACGTGGATTCTGTACGGATTTCCCATGCGGTGTGTAAATTACCCTAAAAAGATGTCAGTTCTTCACCCGTATTCAATACTTGCTCCAAGACAGATAGATTCCAATTCAGTACATTCTCTTCCAGAGAACTGATTGCTTGGAGTTCAGACCTGGAAGGTAACTTTCTTCTCAAAATTAGTTTTCAAATGATGAGATTAAAAAGTATTAACGAGCTTGTCAGGTTGTTTCCACAATTGAGTTACTTATTTCCTTTTCTCAATCTACGATTCTCTTTATCTCACTTCAACATTAAACTCCATCACATTGATGACTCCAAGTTCAAATTTTCGGGGCTAATTATCGTAAAGACTTCCATGATACAAACTTGCGTTAAGTCTACGATCTCCTATAAAATGTGGCTTCATCTCAGATTTAAACAATTTGTTTTAAGGAAAAGACAAAAAAAAAAGGGGAAGCTGATTACGAGGCCGACTTTGGGCCCATAAAGCATTTTATGTTAATCCATTTTTTAATGTTTCATTTCATTATGTTACTTTGCACTTTTCGGAAGAAAGTTTTTACGCCGCAGATCAATTTTACAGACCTATTTATCCAAATTATAATGGTAAAATGTTATTCTGTTGTGGGGGAATGACATCTGCTTGGAGAATTTGTATTCATTGCACTTTTATAACCAGATAATAACGGGAAGATTCAGAATCTCTTCTTGACAATCATGTCTGGAGCAGCACTTCCCGCTGCCAACTGCAATACGACAGATCAATAATCACAATGTTGTCTGTTTGGAAGATTAATATTTCTGTACAGATGCCCTGCAGTAGAAGGCCGCAGGTTAGAACCCTACATAGGATTAAAGGCTAGATGAGAGTCCAACTAGAGCGGACAGGCTGCGGATCACCAGTCAGTGTCATGCGTAGCGTGAACCGATTGTACCCACATCAGTCGTGCGCTCAGAACAGCGTTGAAAGGCTTGTCTGATATATAACAGGAAATGTGTTGTCAGAAAATGTATCAAGTTGTTACAATAAATATGTGTGTTAAGAATTCTTTGTGATTTTTTTTTTATATCATGATATGTATTTAAAACCAATCCTAATATCCTGCAGTTCTCACACTGACCACTAGGCCTAATAACAGTCTGACACTTCCTGTTCTGTAGAGAAAACTTCTAAGCTGTCAACTCATTATCATCACTGACGGGTGACACCTATATATAGATAACAGGGGGTCCACCTTTCACAATTGCTGATGGTATGGTTCACCTCCTCCCCTTCTCTGCACAGAGCATGCTCACAACATTCTCTTATAGAAGTCCATAGGTAGAGTCACGTTTCCCAGTGTATATATTCATCAGAAGTCAGTCACATTGTGAACATAGTATAGTCTATGAACAAACACGAGTAAGTAATGTAAATATACTTTATTAATTGTATTGCACAGATCTTGAGTTACATCCTGTATTATACTCCAGAGCTGCACTCACTATTCTGCTCTTGGAGTCACTGTGTACATACATTACTTATCCTGTACTGCTCCTGAGTTACATCCTGTATTATATCCCAGAGCTGCACTCACTATTCTGCTGGTGCAGTCACTGTGTATATACATTACTTATCCTGTACTGATCCTGAGTTACATCCTGTATTATACTCCAGAGCTGCACTCACTATTCTGCTGGTGGAGTCACTGTGTACATACATTACTTATCCTGTACTGCTCCTGAGTTACATCCTGTATTATACTCCAGAGCTGCACTCACTATTCTGCTGGTGGAGTCACTGTGTGCATACATTACTTATCCTGTACTGATCCTGAGTTACATCCTGTATTATACTCCAGAGCTTCATTCACAATTTTTACAAGCTTCAGAGCTGTACTCTTCAAACATTCCTTGCTATGTTCAGTGTCTGCTGATTTCCATTTCATGGAGGCATCACCTTTATGCCAGGACCTGCTCAATAATCTGATTTAGTGGAAATATAATTGCCCCCCTGCATTGTATGACTCAGAGTGATGTCTATCCATAATTTGCAACACATCGGGGCTCAACAATGAAAAAAACCCACAAGCATATCCTTTATAATAAGCTTTATGTATCACTTAGTGCTGAAGGTGTGTGACTGTATACATGCATATCTTCATATGTGTACAAACATGCATATCTTCATATGTGTACATACATGCATATCTTCACATGTGTACATACATGCATATCTTCGTATGTGTACATACATGCATATCTTCACATGTGTACATACATGCATATCTTCACATGTGTACATACATGCATATCTTCATATGTGTACATACATGCATATCTTCATATGTGTACATACATGCATATCTTCGTATATGTACATACATGCATATCTTCATATGTGTACATACATGCATATCTTCGTATGTGTACATACATGCATATCTTCATATGTGTACATACATGCATATCTTCATATGTCTAGATACATGCATATCTTTGTATGTGTACATACATGCATATCTTCATATGTGTACATACATGCATATCTTCGTATGTGTACATACATGCATATCTTCGTATGTGTACATACATGCATATCTTCATATGTCTAGATACATGCATATCTTCGTATGTGTATATACATGCATATCTTCGTATGTGTATATACATGCATATCTTCATATGTCTAGATACATGCATATCTTCGTATGTGTACATACATGCATATCTTCGTATGTGTATATACATGCATATCTTCGTATGTGTACATACATGCATATCTTCATATGTCTAGATACATGCATATCTTCATATGTGTACATACATGCATATCTTCATATGTGTACATACATGCATATCTTCGTATATGTACATACATGCATATCTTCATATGTGTACATACATGCATATCTTCGTATGTGTACATACATGCATATCTTCATATGTGTACATACATGCATATCTTCATATGTCTAGATACATGCATATCTTTGTATGTGTACATACATGCATATCTTCATATGTGTACATACATGCATATCTTCGTATGTGTACATACATGCATA